>NC_048893.1:141319713-141429873 GCF_011077185.1 Oxyura jamaicensis | reverse complement strand
AAGGGAAAGGGAAAGGGAAAGGGAAAGGGAAAGGGAAAGGGAAAGGGGTTCAAACTTTACCACCGTGTTTACGGAGGCAAAACCCGACTCCTCCTGATCTCTGGAAGCAGGTGAGGGTAGAGTCAAGGCCTCAGTGCAGCAGGGAAAACATGGCCTGAAGCAGGTCTCTATGACCAGGCTGGGTCTAGGCTACTGAGAATCTGCCCAGACCAAGAGAAGGATGTTAATGCTGGACAATACAGGGCTTAAAACTTATGGGAACACAACTCTATGACTTGAACAGGGCAGGTGCAAGCTTTCTGCCTCCCTTAAACAGAGCACAACACAGCCTGTAAGTAAAGGTACTAACTTCAGCTTTACCCAATTCACGGCCACACTGAGCAGTACTGTTACTTTCATACAGCTGCAGAAGACCTGAGAACCTTAAAAACGGAGATGTGCCATCCTATACTGCATCCACACGCTCTGCTGAAAGATGTATTTCAGCCAACTGCTGGATTCACAGTTCTTCCACTGCTTTTGCATACCCTGGGGAAGACAAGCAGCAATTCTGGGGTTCACTTTCTATCTGCTAAATTGCATAAAAGAGGCAGCTCAAAATTAAAGCTCTCCACGAGGGCAACTGCTGCCATTTCAGAGATGCTCTACCACTCAAAAATGGAAGGGAAAACGGCCAGCGCGTGTATGAAGAGGAGGAGCAAGGCTCGAAGTGCAAGCTGCATCCTGTAGCAGGTGTCTCGTGGAGAAGGCTTTGAACAGGCATTGTACCACGACAGATCCGACGTGGGTGCAGCTAGCAGGCAGCAGCTCGTGTCTGCCTCGGAGATGTCACAGCTGGCAGGTGGCAGCAACCACTGGATGACAGAGGGCTTCCTCTTGCTCTGGAGAACTTGGGCCAGCCGCTCCGATAGCTTCAGGATGTGAGCATTCATAAAAACGCATTTTTTGTCAGATGCTTTGTTGGTAGGAAAAAAAAAACCATGCAGTCTTGCCAAAGAATAAGTGCAATTCTGTCAGACAGCCGCGTTCCCTCTCTTGCTCAGCCGCTGCTAGGTGAATTGCAACAGTGCAATTCACACCAGTGAAGCTTTAATTTAAACACTGACGGGCTGGGGAACAGCTTGTTTTTGTTTTAGGCACACATGGCTCTCACATTTTGTCACACTCCCCGAGCTTGATTTTCCGAGGCTGTGTTCCTGTGCTCTGCAGCAGCCACCAGCTCCTCCAGGCAGACTCTGAAAGCAACTGCAAAATGTCACACTCCGTGTCTCCTGCAAAATAGATCTCATTTTGTATCACAAACCGCTGATTGTTCCAGGGGGGAAGAGAGAAAGAGGCGAAGAAAGGGAGCTTTTATACCATCCAGCAGATTTTTCTGCTCTTCCTACCACCCTCCTTCCTACAATTCTCCGAGCTGAACGACTGCCAGAAAAACCAGTGAAACTATTTGTCATCCAAACACTGAAACTGCCCGTCCTAGGAGGTTCAGGACACGGTTCAATTACACTGTTAGACACAGGGAACCTCTGACCACCTTTAGGAGCTTGGGAAATGCTTTGAAACACACAGCTCGGGAGAAGATCCTAAGAGCCATAGCTTTCAGAGAGCTGCAGTGTAGTCCTGAATGAGACAGGAAATGAGGAACAAAGAAAGGAATTTCATAGATTCCAGATGTACTCCAACACCAGCTGGGAAATACAAGCAAGAGTCAGCTACGGCCTTGTAAAAGGCTCCCGCTAGCTGTTTGCTTCTAGAGCTCTCGAACAAAAGTAAGTAGCTGTAAACAATTTGTAAACAGAAATATTTTTAGAAGAAATTGGAAACAGTAGGAGAAATAAACTTTGTCGCCTCTCTCCTATGTTTAAGGAGTTTGAAACCCCAGTGTCAGAGCATCTGGCTTGTTGGAGCTGCTGTTTTAAACGCAAGAACTCCATGCAAGCAGCCGTAACAGAAGCACGACTGTCAACTGAGTGCTTCAAGTTGCGAGTTCTTCAGTGCGTGGACTGTTAGAGCCCTATGAAACTTAAAAGCACGGCAAATCAGTTAGCGGTCACTCAAACTCCATTCCTTCAGTTCCAAAATAGAAAATAAAGAGTGGTAAAACCCTGGGAAATGAAAATCCTTCACGAGTTCAAACACTTCTGCTCTTTATGTAACCCAAGGTCTGCGAAGTCTGAGGTTCCTTTTTTGAAACACCAACTCGGGCCTTGCAAGGCAGATTTCTTTTAAATAGATTTTGAAATGCCTTTGAGTAACAAGCACGATGAGAAACGTACATTTCCTCCTGAAGTCATTGTGAAAAAAACAAAAAAAGTTCAAGGTCACATCTGATGGGACGTAGACCTGTATTATTAGAAGAGTCCCTGAGTCCCCCTCCTCCCGTAATTGCAACAATACTCGGGTCTTCCCAAATGAACTTCAAGGATTTTTACAAATGTGTCGCGCATGGCTAAATGGAGAAGTTTCATCTGATGTTTGTCCACTAACACTGACGCACACTCAGCGTTGCAATGGGTGCTACCTGCTCGAACCCACCAGCCATTCACACATACTCGAACCTTCCTCCCCTTCGGCACTGCTGCAGTTCCCTCTTGCATCCCACAAATCCTTTTCTGGTCTTGGCGGTGCAGCCACGCAGTTACAGACCCCAGCAAGGAGGGAACTGCAAGGCACAGTTGTTGGGCTACTGAAGGGATCTACATCTTGCCCCGGTGCTCCCTGGGGGAGAGGGAACAACGAGCAAATGCCGAGTCTCTAGGCAGAAAGAAAAAGGTTGAAGAAGTCATCTGAGGTCCAGACCTCAGAAATACAGATATGCTACACGTTTTTCCCTTTCAGTCAGTAAAAAAGGGGAAAAACAAGAAGGAAAACTCAAAGCCCTCACACTTTGCACTAAATCAGTAAAGTATTTAACACTTGGTAACGATCCGTGAAAAATTCGAGAAACGAAAATAGGGGGGGAAAAAACCCATCTCTTTGTAATTTTACAGATTCACATTTCATTTGGCAAAACTTTCACCCAGAAAGTTCTTCTATAGGAGGAAAACAACATCTGAAGTTTCAGGGAAGTTGCTTTCCCTTGGTAGAGGTTAGGAAGGGGGAGGAAGGAAGCTCCATTTGTTTTGGTTTTAGTCCGAAACAAAGCTTATAGTCGGATCCTAAATTCGGTCACCAGCCCACCAGAAGCCAAAGACACTTTTAGTAAATTTACTTTTTGTAAATTTACTTTTTGTAAATTTTAGTAAATGTTGTTAAAATGAGAAGCTAAGATAGCCATCCAGAACGTGCAACCAGCTTTCAGGTTTAATAAACCATGACCTGTTACTACCTCCACCACCTCTCAACTTTCTCCTTGAGAAAAAAAAATAACATAAAATAAATTAAGCCATAATGCAGTCTTCGTGCATGTTTTAATTAAAATTAATATATGCCTTTGCTGACTTGCTCCCCAGCTGCGCTAACAGTCCACTGGCACACAAACATTCATTTTTCCTCTACATATATGGCTAAACATTTGCTGGGCTGCAATGATTACGAGGAGCCTACCCGCCTGATATTTACATCTTTTCCCATATTCAGCCAAGGCCACAATCCCCTCTCTTTATTCCAGGCTTCTTCCTCTCACACAGGAGAAGCGTAAGATTTATTCTCCAAGCACCAGTTTGCAGAGGCTTTACCCATGAGTGAATTGTCACAAAATTAAAGGTATTAAGTACCCTTTAACAACCCTAAGTGGATTTTGCCTCATCCTCCTGCTCCTCCCCAAGAGACAAATTGCTACGTGAGCTACTCAGAGATTTAATTCGGCTCTCACTGAAGCGTAAGTGCTGCCTTCAAGATAACTTCAAGCAGAATTCAAACAGAATTCATACTTCTACAGTGGACATCCGTCGGTCCCTCATTGGTAACGGATGGAGAAAGGACAGAGGGAATACCTGACGGTCCATGTGAACTCTGCTGTGCCCTCTGCTTTAAGACTTTTAACCTGATGTACAAAATCAATGGTATTTTAGAAGCTTTTTGTTTTAAGATCGTATTTCCTAATCTTGCTGGATGCTGAAAACCCCTTTCAGTGTTTGCACGGAAAGCCTTCCTTAGCCAGGAGCCACAAACCAGCCTGGGTGAAGGTGTCCAGGAGCTGAGCCTCGGGCACCCACCCATGCCAGGACAGTCCCAGGGCCACACACAGGACCCGGGGATGTCAGCATCAGGAGGAACAGAGACCCACAAACACAGCACCCAGTGATTTAGGAAATTCAAGGAATAGAGAATGCATTTTCAGCCATTTTTTTTTAAGAGCATGGAGAATGTTTCAATGCAGTTAAAAGTTTCAAAGAGCATTTGCTGGGAAACTGCGCGCAAAGCTAAGACATCCAGCACTTACATAACGTCCTGATGTAAGAGCATTTGGTACTTCGACCAGCAGATAATCACCTCCATGAGAAGGCAAGAAAACACTATTAGTTCTCATGGCAGAGATTTGAGAACACTTTTTTTTTTTTTTCCAAATGTATTAATTCCAAAGGAGGGGGGAAAAATTTGCTTCCTGGTATCAGAGGCTCTGAGCATAACACGTTCAATGGTTTCACTCATGAGAATTTACCTCTACACACTCTATAAGCCAAGTCACTGCCTTTAGGTTGGAAATGAGGAGACATTTCTTCTCAGAAAGAGCAGTCAGGCGTTGGGACGGGTTGCCCAGGGAGGTGGTGGAGTCACCGTCCTTGGGGGTGTTCAAGGAAAGGCTGGACGTGGTGCTTGGGGACATGGTTCAGTGGGTGGCAGTGGTGGTAGGGGGGTGGTTGGACAAGGTGATCTTGGAGGGCTTTTCCAGCCTTAATGATTCTATGATCCTATAATATAAACTTTCTTTCAAGTAAAAAGTGATTAATTCATGGATAATGTCATGTCAGGCTGGCAACCCCAAATGCAAGCATCTTCCGTTTCTTCAAGACCCAAGTTCACTGAACTATTTTCCATTGTTACCTTGGTTTCTTCCTCTTGCTTGGAGAAACTGTGCTTTGGTCTCTGCACTGGCTCCAAGTACAGCTGTTCCTGACACAGGAAGCACAGGAAGAGTGACAGCGCTCCCTTCCCAAGGCACAGCGCTGGTCCCTGGTATTTTCCACTCAGCACACCCAACACAACAGCTACCAACCTCTGCTGAGTGGAAATACTAAGGTGGTGGTGAAAAATCTGCATAATCTATTCTGCACGCTCCAGAGCCTGTCAGACTCAAGCCTCTAATAGATTTTGGCACTACCATTAATAACAGTGCAAGTTACCACTTTATTTTACCTACACAGCATCAGTTTAAACTGTACTTGTTACCCCTTAACGTGCAGAAACAATCTCGAGAAGTCGCAAATATATTCAGGGTGAGATGCAAATAAGCCTTCTTCCTTTCTTTACTTGTTGGTCCACTAACTTTGAAACACTAGAAGATCACTGACATCTTAATAAGAAAGATTTTACATTTCCGAAGTAATTGTTTATGATATTTATCTATATATAGAAAGACATAAGGGGGGACACTCATTTATTCTAAAAATACCCATGCCCCATTTAAATGGGGATAAATCCTTTTCCAGCATCATGCAGTGAGCACTTTTCGTTGCACTTACTTACTTCCATGGGGAACCACTTCAGACAAGGCACTAAATCCCAACAGACAGCATTAAGAAGGCCATCTTAAGGCAAAATGGATTTCCCTGACCGCCCTTAGAATTATTGGACTGAGGGAGGCCTGAAGTTTTTTGAGAGACGAGATAGCCCCTCCTGACCCTCACAGAAATGCAGAGAGGCAATCCTCCCAAACATTTGCTCTGTACCAACTGTAATGGTGGAAGGGCAATAACTACTTTCTCTTGGCAATCAATCTGCTTAAGGACTAGTACACTAGCACTTAAGCAAATACTCACTGCCTGATTCCACCTAAGACTCTCGGCTTCCCACAGAAAAGCTTAATTCCTTTCACAACGTCTTAAGCTACACAGCTCTCTATGAATTAGCAAAGAAGGCACAGCAAAACTAAGAGCCAAACACCTGCAACCACCAAGGTCCATTCGTGGCCCTTTCCAAGGAGCTTTATCAGTTGGTGAATGTCTTAAACTGCTGTGAGCACTCATGCTGTATCAGAGGACCACTGTGCCCTCCAAGATGAAGCTAACGATGGGCAAATGGGTCCCACTCAGTAAACTGGAGGCTCCACCAGCCTTGTCAAGTGCAGCATCCTCCTGTCCCAAAGATTCTTCCAAAGCTATGGGAGAGTTAAACCTACATAACACGCCTACCTACAGCTAGACACGGTTTTAGAGCTGAGCCTCCTCCCCCTAGAGACAAGAATTCAAGATTTCTGAGGACACAGAAAGCCCATTACTCTACTGCGAGAATTCACAAATGAGCGGTTTCCTTCGATGTCCAAGTACAAATCAATGCACGAAGTGCAAGCGGCCAGAAAGCTCCCCGCTAGCCAGGATGCAGCCTTCCGACGCAGAAACGCTGAACGTGAGCCTTCGTTTTTTCAGCTGAAAGCTTACTAGTTGATGCCATTTATGGAGAAAAAAGGAGCAATTAAGTACAGTATGTTTACTAAATACTATTAACAGCACAGCCCCAGTCATGTTGTCAAGCAGAAGCACTCTCTTTGTAGTTTTTCCAGCCAATCATCAGGCATAGAGCCCTATGTTGTTTCCTTTCAGGTTTTGAAACACTGACTCATGGAAATATCAGCACTGCACACTTCCTCAAAGTGGCAATCTTATAGGAAGTGTTTGTTTAGTCTTACATGACACATTGTTTTGTTTATGCACAAGGAATTCCAGCAAAAATAATTTTCAATTAAGGAGAAAAAGACAAGAGAACAACAGTTTCAGCGAGGGGAAGCCAAAATAAATCAATTTCGAATAGACGTCTGAAAAGCGCGGTCCTTAGCACGGGCATTTCTTTTTTCTTTTCACTGTCTGTCACTTCCTTGCAACAGACATGAGCAGAAGTAGCCGGGCACCGAGCTCTTTCAATTCAACAAACCACAAAAGAAACCAGAAATTGGACAAGAGGCAGCGCAGGAACAAACCCTCCCAACGCTGCCGCGACAGAGTTTGTACCGCTGCTCCGTGACATCAGTGTCTCAACGGGGCATCTTTTCGGAAACAGTGGCAGTGGGAAACAGGCGAGGGAAAGGCAGGCTCCTAAGCAGCTCAGGGTTCATGTTTTCAGCAGATGGAACAGATGGCTCGAGCCAAATCCAAGCAAGGCTAAAACCAGCACTATTCAGAACAGGTAAGCACTGAGAAGACTGGGATATTCTTCCCCATCTACCTAAAAATGCAGCCCGTCAGTCCTAGAAGAGCAAGTAACACCGGTGGCATAAAACACCTGCATTTACCTGCAGCTTCTTGGAAGCACAGGACCCAGCCACGGCAACATATGATACCAGGGCACCCAAGCACTTTGGGCTACCAACCTTGCGGACAGCCCGAATCCTGCGGGCTGCCTCAGCCTCCCTGTACAGAAAGGGACGCCGCCACCCTCGCGGCGCGTTGGCGCTGGTCCTTCGGGGCATCGGTCCTGCACTTCTTCAGGCTGACACACCGCGCGTACACTCACGTGTGGGTGCCCCTGTTCGCGAGGGGCGGCAGAGCAAGGAAAGCATCTACCCGAAAGCCAGAGACCGGTCAGAGCCTGGCCACCAAACGCTCTTCCGAGGGGCAGAGCTGACTGGGAGCCCGACCGCTTGCAGGGCGCGCCGAATCCAAGCAGCTCGCGGCGGGGCACGGCCACAGAGAGCATCCGGCTACGGGACAACACGCCACTTGCGGGACGAGCCCCCCTCAGCCCGCCGCGGGGAGCCGCGGAGCCCCCGGCCGGCGGCGGGCAGCGGGGGGGAGCCGTGCCCGCACCGCCTACCGCCCCCTGCCGCAGCCCAGCGGCACGGCCGGCTGCAGCCGGGACCCTGCCACCGCAGCCTCGCCTCGGGGCCCCCCGAGGAGCCGGGAGAGGGGGTTTCTCCTCCTCGCACCCCTGCTAAAACCCGTCCTCGCCCCGTCCTTGCCCCCCGCAGCCGGGTTAACTCTCGGCAGCGCCTCCACGAGCTCAGCCCCGAGCCGCTGCCCGCTGCTCTCCCCCCCGATCCCCCCTCCTGCCCACAAACCCCATTAGCCCTTTTTTTTTTTCCCCGAAAAATCCCCACCCCGAACCCCCCGCCCCGTCTGGGATGCGCCCGTGCTGCCTGCCCCGAAACGCTGCCCTGCAGCAAGGGAGCGGACTGCCCCCGCGGGCACCTCACCGATTTTAATCCTGACGCTCTGGAAGACCCGCAGCCCCTCTTCCTCCACCGCCATGGTGCCGCCGCAGCGCTCTTCCTCCTCCTCCTCCTCCTCCTCCTCCTCCTCCTCCTCCTGCTCCTGCTCCCCGGGGGGCAGCTGCGGGCAGCGCGGGGCCGGCAGCGGAGCCGAGCGGAGCCCAACCGAGCCCAGCGCAGCGCGGCGCGGCGCCCGCCGCCAGCGCCCGCCCCCCGCCCCGCCGACGCCGTCTGATTGGCCAGCGGGTGGCCGGCGGCGCCGCTCATTGGGCCGCTGCCTGCCGCTCACCCCGCCGCCGCCAGGGGGCCGCGGGCTCCCCCTCAGCCCTGAGTCCCCTCAGCCGTGTCCCCCTCAGCCCTGTGCCCCCTCAGCCGTGTGCCCCTCACCGGCCCCCTCACCTTGCCCTCCACCTCAGCGGAGAAGCACAGCCAAAGGCTGCTTCTCCAGCCTGCAGGGAAGAAAAAAAATAAAATACAAGCACAAACAAGCAAACCCAGCACTAAGTGCCTTCCTGCTCTAGCTGTGAATTTCAGGAGAGGAAGGCAAACACAGTAAGGGCAATTCCACATATATTGAGAATATACGCCTTGTATACTACGAATATACACATTTATACTAAGTGGAAGCAAACTGTCAAAGCACAGCAAGAAATCAGAAGGCAGATCGCAAGTAAATCCCACGAGGTACACGGTCAGTGGGGGAGATCCCAAGGAAAGGATTATGCCGTCTGTGGGGGAGAAGGTGTCCGGGCGAGCCAGAAGAGCAAATGACAACTCAAGAAGGAGCTACAGTGGCCGTGGAGGTCAGCTTATAGGAAAGCCTGAGGCACGTGGGTTTTGCACCTCACAGCCTGGAAGGGGAGCCGTGAGTTACCTCCAGGAGCTGCCTGCCTTACTGTGCTCTCGACATCTATCATTCAACAAAAATATTTTTATAGCACAAGGCTCTGAAGGGATGTAATAAAGCACAGGCTTTCTACTTGCCAACATCCCTGCCATAATTCCCTCCTCCCAGCTGCAATATGCCCGGTGCCTGCTGTGCCCTCCGTTACGTTATCCCAGTCTTACCTACCTTGTATATCGTCTTCCCCCTAATGCTTCCAGCTCACTGGAAACACCCGAGCTCCTCTGCCTGCTGGTCCTTTGTATTCCCCTGTGATACCCTCAGCTCTCTCATGCATTTTCCCATTTTAATCCCAATTTCACCTGTCACGATCCTTCTACCTCCCCTATTTTTGTCTCACCTTCCAGCTGGAAAAGAGGCAACGCAAGCAACAGCCTGAACAGGAGCTGCAAGTACGCTGATAAAATAGCTCACATTTTAACAAGGACACTCACTGGCCATCCTGGTTTTGCCTCTCAGATGCTGGATGCAGCAAGCAAACAGTTTTAGAAAATGCATGTTCTACAAGCCTGTTTTAACACTCGGTACATGCTCACAGATTAAAGGGGATACACAGCAGCTGCTGCCTGTGCTCCTTCACCACACATGCACACACCTTGAACATGTTTGCACAAAATAAATGCGGTCCCAGAGTCACCTCACTGAAGAAGAGCAAACAACTCTTATGCACAATGCTGTACACAGGCAGAAAAAAAGCATTTTGGCTATAAGCAAGTGGATTTGCTTTCCCTAGTGTCAGGATCCCTATAACCTGACTCCAATCAAGCTCACAAACTGAGCTCACAGACCTCTTTAAAAAAAATCAAAAGCTATCTTTGTACCTGTGGTGATTCAGCAATCAAAAAAAAAACTTTCTTCTACATGCTGATACTGGGAACTGATAAATCTTCCCCAACAAGATTGGGGAGAAAGCTGTTTCCTTGCTCTAAATCTTATAGACATCCCAGATAAAATATTTCATTCACTTCCCTCTGATTGTCATGTTTGCCTTTGGTACATAAAGACTTCAGTTGACCTCATTTTCCAGTCAAAGCTTTTTTCATCTGCAGAAAGTTGACCCCAAAATAGTCATTAAAAAAAATTGATTCTGTTCCCAGCATTTGCTGCTGTACGAGTTACTCTCAGCAGATGGACTATCCATCCCAATTTGCAGTTGTGCTCTTCTCAGATAGCCATGGCACTCCTATCTCCTTTATGTTCAGCAAAGAAAATTATCCATCTACTTATAACCCAGTTGTTCTATCTTCACAAAACCAGACAATACGTAAATTCGCACCCCTTCTTGTGCACCCGAATTTGCGGTCAGAACTCGTAAATTTTAACCCAGGACAAATTCACGCTGTTGCCTAGGGTGATGGTTGCCCCCCTCACACCCCGACCTTAGGCATTGCTTGCAACTCTCTTTGCCAGCAGTGGTGCTTATGAGGGTGTGTGGTGTACCACAGTCATTGGTAAAAAAGAAACAAAACCTGTCACGACTCCCATTTGTTTATTATGAAAAGCCCTTCCGCCCTGACACTTTGAAATGCCTTGCTCATGATCATAAGCAGCCTGAAAGGAAAGCATCCCAATCCAAAGGTGTGTCTGGGTCACAGGGGCACGCTGGGCAGCTTCAGGGCTGTGTGCTGACCCGAGGCTACGCTTCCAGGCTCGCTGTAGGGGTAGTGCAAAGGCTGTTTTTCAGGATGGCCTTGCTTTACCAACAGCATGGATGTGTCCAGGGAGGCTGTGGCAAAATTAAACAAGAGACAGCTTTTTCTCTGAAATAGTCAAGCGCCACCAACTTCTGCACTTCAGCATAAAAGAAACTATCAAGATGCCTACAGAAAAACCCACCTTGGTAATTAAAAATATATATAAAGTATATAGATATATATATAAAAATAAAGGCTGGCACCTTCTTGCACTCTTCACTACGGAATAATTCAGCTTCTCCACATGAGAACCTACAAATTGTTGTAACTTACAGCTCACTGTGCTGACCAGCTCCTGTTCTGGTTTCCTACCAGCCCCCTTTTTTTTTTTTTTTCCTGAAGCTCTTTGGCAGTGCTTCTGTGTGTCAGTGTGTTCGTTTATTTTCTGTTTTCTCTGTTTTCTTGACAGAAGGCTAAAAAGCTTTTTGCTTCTGCAGTAACAAACATCTGCCTCCAAACCTACACGCGGTGTAGTCCAACAACATAAATGAACTCAATGTTTCAAAACTGCATGAATATGTATTTTTAAAGACACTAAATGCATGAAAGAAGCAGCCAAAGAATGTGCATTCCTTTGTCAGTATCTCCATTGTTGAAATAAAACCTCAACACCAGCATATCACGTGTATCTGCATATTACAGATAACATGTGCATGCAACATGAGGTTTGCAGCTGCTAGCAGTCTGATCAAAAAATCCGGGCAAAGCGAAATGCTGCTTTTTAAGATGTGGATGAGTCTGTTAATGACTATATCTTTTCCAACTTTTCTTCATTCAAGCCATATGGGTTTATATTATCAGCTCTTCAGAGGATTCTTGGGTCTAAATTAGACTACAAAGAAGGTCATTTTCTGTGACTCATTTGTGCCAGGCAAGGAAATCATTTCCTCTCTTGATCTTCATGATAGCTTTCTCTCGGGAGGAAACAGAATATAAGAAGCTTTCTAATCTCCTTTTGCATTACGCAAGAAACTAACAAAATATGAACCTATTATCCTCTGGGTACCAGAGTTGCTACCTATATTGATGTGGTATTACTGCCTCTTAACATTTCTGTAGGTTCTTCTTATCATGAGCGCTCGAAAGCAAAAGGCTCCTACAGGATCAGCCCATAGCACCTGCATTACCAAGCTTTCATTCAAAACAAGACAAAACCAAAAAAAGGAAAGGGGCATTAAAACAACCAACCAACCCAAACCACATCAGGGACGTTTTATTTTAAAGGAAAAGATAAAGTGCTCTGGAGATAGAGAGAAAATAGAGTGCACAATTAATAGAAAGGCTAATGGAAACCTCATGAATCTACTCTCAATTATGCCCCTGAGTTGCTAAACAATCGTAGGGAAATTTATGTGCAATTCATTTTCCCATAAATGAAGTGGCAACAGTGGCAACTCCCTTGCTTACGTGAAGTGTTTTATGCTGTACATCTGCATTATGCTATGGAACTACAAATCATTTTAATCTGGGGAAAAAAAAAAAAAAAAAAGTCTCAAAGACTAACACATTGCCTACATGGCAAGCACTTTTAGCTGGGAAAACCATGTCCCTTCTGCACAGGGCTCCATTTTGCTAGGCTCTTCACAATAGATGGCCAGCCTGCCACCTAGCTTTCGGTAACCTCTGGATTAGCCATTTCTTCATCTACGATTGTTTTTGCATATTTACCTTAGCAGCTCTTGAGAGAGCTTTTCTTGTGAGTGTATGCATTCACTTTTTGAATTCATTGACAGTTTTTGCTTTCCCAGTACAAGCTTCCCAATTTAACTGTGACCTGTATGAAACGATACTTCTTCTCTGTGTCTTTACGTGTTGGCCAATAACCAAGTCATTTCTATATGCCTGCTCTAGTCATGAACTTGTAGGCCATTTCCATACTTACTTTTCATTTCCAAACACATCTTCTCTGACCTGAAAGCCTCGTTATTTTTCTTGTAGAGAAGCCTCTGATCATTTTCTACCTCTGTCACTACAGTTGTCATTCTTTAAGGTGCAGAGAACAAGAAACGTAAGTAGCATTCAGATAGGGGCATGCCACCAGTGGATGTAACGGCGTGATGATTTTTCTTTTCTTTGGTCTTTTCCCCTTTTCTAGGGATTCCTAACATCTTCTTGACCATGTCAATGACACTAAACATCATGCTGACTTTTTTTCCAAAGAACATGCTTTTGTTGCCCTACTATTACGGTGAAGTCCTACATCTCCAGAATGCTATCAGAAAAGAAAAAAAAAACAAAATCAGACAAAACAAACAAACAGAAAATAGCAGGGGGGTAAACCGTAAATAAATGGCAGTGGCAAAGAAGTTGTCTTCTACAGCAGATATTCACTGTTTATGGTTTTAAACTTGATTATGTTGAGCAGTGACAATAGTAAATCAGAGTAATCTGATAATAATGCATTAAAATTGATTTTTTAGTCTTTTTGTCAAGACTTCTTAGTAGTAATATACTACCAAGATACTGGTCTTTAGAGAAGTGTGAATATATGGAACATGGGGGAATATAAAATTTGACCTACAGCTGCCTGGCTCCAGAAGAAAAGTAAAAAAATAAATAATAATAATACAAATCTGCTCCAGAAGTCCTAGAACTGACTGGTCCAGAAAGTGCTGCAGTCCTTCCCCCAGGCTTCAGGCACAGCGAAGTATGGCAGAAATATAACGAACCCATGAAAGTTGGAAATTAAGAATCAGCCTGTGATTATGGGTGTCTCTACAGATCAGGAGTTTGTATCTGACTTAACTATGGAGGAATGAAGGAAGAGTAACGAAATAGCCTGTATGATCAGTCTGGCAAAGAGAAATGTTTTGGCCATTACGCTAAATGAAAGAAGGAAAGGAAGAGGATGATGACAGGGTTTTAATTAGCAAGGGAGTCAGCAACACTGACACGAGAAAACACGGATTTCACAAAAGTACGGAAGTGACAAAGTTTAATTGAAGGAGAAGCAGGGGAAATGGGGAAACTACCGGCTGTTACTGAGCTCTGTGCGTGCCATACACACATATGGGATATATATGGGCATATAGGGGATAAAAATAGACCTGGGCATCAGAAGCAGGAAAACTGGGCTTTGCACTGCAGCTACTACACGTAAAGAAAGCAAAGATCTCCACGATGGTCCCTGGAAATGGGTGCTGAAAGAAAAGCAGGTCTACCTTTTCTTCCTACTGCTTGCCTTTACAAAAAATCTCACATTTTTGCTGGTTGTTGCTGGAACACTGGGCCAGGAAGAGGCCAGAAAGGGGAAAGAAAATGGCTTTAATTACAGGAAAAAGGGACCAGTGAGAACTGGTTGTTACAATAGCTGAGACAATACAACTCATTTTCATGATGCACGGCTTTTAATTACTTCTTTTTTCATAAAGAAAAAATAAAAGAACACTTTGCTCTTTTAATTCTTTTTCATCACTTCTAAAAGTCTATCAGCCTGGTGTCCTTCTAAAAAATGTAACCATGTTAAAATCCAAGTCATTCACAGAATGTTCAGGGTCCTGATGAGGTTTGCCATCATGAAATACCTCCGAGTTCAACTGGTAGAGGCATTGTGTTCTGGCTCCTATCTGCTTTATTTGAGCCTATAAAATTTGCTTTCCTACTAAGGAACAAATCCCTTTCTTCTTCCGTAAAATATGATCATGTAATAAAATTGCATTAAAAACTTAGAGAAAAAAAACAGTGATTCTGCACAAAAATGAAATGTGGTGAATTTTACTGAAGTTTAGTAAGTAGGCATCCATTCTCATCTCTCCCACATTAGCTCCTTGTGAAACTGCTCCAAGCGAAAGCAGCAAATAATCTTGAGAAAGAAAAACTGAGCAGCAATGGGACTTCCTGCCCTTTTTTAAAAAAATAGTGGGTGCTGCTGTTTGCAATAAATATGTGGTTATACAAACAGGGACATAAATGCTCGTATTTCACAAGTCACTGCGTATTGGCAGCCGTAATCATCACTTCCATATCTCCTCTGTTTACATGTCATCAACTCATCTGCAGTCTTCTCTGTTCTCTGTGAGGATTAGGTTGACAACACAGGACTTTATCCTTATTCTCCAACTCCCAGGCAAAGCTTCAAGCACCCTTAATTTACCAGCACCGGTAGTATCTCTTCCAAGGGGGCTGTAAGGAGAGCTCGTAGCCCAGCTTCTCCCTCCTATGGACCCCACGGGGTTTTACAGCGCCCAGAGGGAAGCCGCTGGGATTATTCTGCCAGCATCTACCTGAAAACACCCATAAAACAAACACTTCTCTGCCCAGATATGCCCCAGTTTCGTGGTACAAGTAAGACATAAGGCAGATGCTGTGAAGTTTATATGGACTGGGAGAAGCCCTGCCTAATTTACGCACAGCCAGTGCCGTGAGTAACGCAGCTATCCCACACGCAGCTCCGAGCTTTTAATAGCCTTTTCCATGGAGTCACACATCTACCATGGGTCAGATCCTGTTGTCTTCCATTTGGTCAAAAATCCCATTGAAGTCAACGCTGGCGGGTCAGCGTGTGAACGCCGGGCTGGCTCTCCTCGGTGAATAGTTCCCATTCAGCTCCCTGGGATTACTCATGTGCGTGAGTAACTTCCAACAAGGGCAGGAGGAGCGAAATCCGGTCCTCATTAGGGGCTGCTAATCTGAAACATACCTCGCTCTGTCGGTAGGGCCGCTCGAGCAGGGAACGCCGTCGGTGAGGTGCTACCTAAGGAAGACAGCGCAGCACAATTTGGCACCTCGTTTCTAGCATGTGATTCTTTCGAGCTAATTATCCAGGCATGACTGCGCAGAGGAGCTCTCTCCCATCACACTGCATGAGCAAAGATAATCTTACACCACGGAACACAATTAGCCAGATGGTTATTTGGAGGTTTTTGGAATAGAAGCAATTTCTCTGATCTGGGAGATAAAAAAAATCAAAGCTGAATTTAAAAAAATAAAAATAAAAGATCATACCACGCTTGATTCCTGAGTATTTAATTACATATTATCACGGGTAACTACCAATCCACTCCAATTATGCAATCTCGTTTTATTGATGTTGGAAACACATTTGTAGCCACTATATGATGTGTATGTTTAAGTCAATATCTGAGTAAACAGCCTGGAAAACACATCATTTGTACCCAGATTTGGTTCCTAGCACGATTATCATCTGCCACCTGCTGGAAATAGCTGTGATATCTCTGCTTAGGCCCACAGACGCAGGGTCTGGTCACTCATCAAGCACGCCCAGATGTCAAAGAGCAAAATACCCTCCTTACACCCAGGAGCAGGTTCCTCTTGCAGCCGGTGGGAAAGGCTAAGTTGTACGGGAGGCTTTGTGTGCATTCATGGAGAAGCCGTAACTTGACAATGTTTAAACAAACAGATATTGAATCTGGCCCACAGCACCCTGAAGGGGAACAAAACCTGCCTGTCCAAGACATCTGCTCTCACTCAAAAAAAATAAATTAAAAAAAAAAAAAAAAGGAGAGAGAGAGAGAGAGAGAGAGAGGGTTTGGATCTGGATGAGGTATTTCTCCGAGCGCCAGAACCTTGCGGCTTGCTGCCTCCGTGCCAGTAAAACCAGAGCGAGGAGTCCAAGTAAGCCAGAGGGCAAACCCAAAGGCAGCGCTGCAGGACTCGCCTGCCTCGCCGGTGTGCGTGGAGCGGGCTGGCCGGTGCAGGACATGCAGGTACGACCAGCAGGTCTCGTCGGTGAGCTGGGTTATCGCACCCGACCGGCCGAGGAGGGGACTGAAGGCACTGGTGTGACTTGCACTTGGCAGGTCTCCCCACGCCAGCAGGGAGAGGGAAGCAGAGGGTTAGAGTTGCAGACTCGTTTTCTTTTTTTCCCCAAAAAAATATCATACCCAGGCCCTTAAGCAGATGACTTCCTTGTGCCTAGCAGGTCTAGGAGAACAGCCAAGGGTTCGTGTCTGGATAATGCTTGCATTCAGGGGAACACGGTGCCTTTCCCTGGCTATCTTTCAGTTATTTCTAGGGCCGAAGAAGGAGAATCAAAAATGAAGACTGGGGTACAAGTGATTTCTGAAGGTTACTTGTGTCTGTGGGATGGAGTGGAGAATGAAAGAGAAGAGAAGCACTCTCCCAGATAATATTCATGCCCAAGCACCTAATAAAATTATAATTAATTCCTAATTTTCTCCACTGACTTGTTTTAACTCCATAAAGCAGTCAGATGTTTAGAGTAGGAAGAAGGAGTATAAGCACTATCTAAAAGTATTTAGCAAAATCTAAAGTACAGAGCAACACACCAGCAAGGATTAACACTGACATCTGCTCCCGCCAGCCTCCCGCGGCACGGACGGACGGGCAGACGGACCTGCCTGAGGTCTTCTTGCAGCGGGTTGCTTCCCAGCAGCGAGCACAAACCACAGCCCACTCCTGCAACACACGCCTTCTGCTGTGCCCCCACCTATGGACGCACAGAAATGTGTGCTGGATCTTAGCAAACATTGTCCAAAAGATTTAACTTCATGTACCTATCAATTTCCTATAAATATATAAATAAAACTCCTTTTAATTACAGCACTGTTTTTCCATTCCTCTTCCTCTCTTCCCACCCCCCTTTCCCTCCTCTCAATTTCTCAGACAATAAGTGGGAAACAAACAAACAAACAATTTTTTTTTTTCCCTGAGCCCCAAATTAATTCCTGCTCAAAGCTTCCATAAAGGGTCAAACATAAAGGAAGCATCTGGCAAATCGGCTTTTGTATCGCAGCGGCCCTCCCGAGCCCTCCCTTTGCACAGCGAGCGCTGGTGCCACACCGCAGGGGGCTCGCTCTGCTGCACACACACGCGTGCACGAGGACACGAGGGGATGTGGCACCCAGGGATGTGGCCCCTAGGGACAGAGCGGGTCCCTCTGCACCCAGCAGCTTTTTGCAGTTGCTTTTTTTATCCCCCCTGACTACAGACGGACTCCGCCGCCGCTCAGTCGGGTGGTTTGCTTATGGTTATATGATAAGGGTGTGTGTTTGCAGGGTCAAAGTCACCGCTTTGGATCCTATCAGTTAACACGCTGGACTGGCAGGAGAACGTTTTGGCTTCTCTCAGCATCTCCAAATGGCCATCGAGGGAAAGGCAGTGAATGAGAGCAGACTGGGCCTGACCCTCAAGCACGCCCACAAGTGACTTCAATCATGTAGATCCGTCCATGCATGTGGCCAAAGTCATTAAGACATAAAATAAAGCAAACAATTGTTATGACTTTAAAATAAACAGGAAAGCTGTCAACAAATATATATATATATTCCTCTTTATACGTACAGAAAACCTTTAAATTTCAGAAAATGTATACTCAGCCTCTTACGTTTTCTTACTACATATACAAAGGTCAAAGCAAACAACAGAAAAGGCACAGCTGCAGCTCCTGAGCCAGCCCATCGCTTCTTCTGCAAAGGCAGGAGGAGGGGAAGGGGCAGCACCTCACTGACCTTGCAAGAGGATCCAAAGGGACCTAAGTCAAGATTCAAAATCCTAGCATCGATATCACCCTGCAGAGCTTACAGCTTTATATGTTGCATGAAGAGGTTTGCTCAAAAATCAGACAAAAACAAAAAAGGAGATTAAAAAAGAAACCAGAGACCTATGAGAGCCGTAGGGTGCTGAGATCTCAGGAAAGGAGCTCAGCACACTCCAAGACGGCCATGTTCAAGAGGCAGACTGCGACTGACCACCTTGATTTTGTGCTGCAGATAACACAATTCTCTATGCTAGGTGTGAAAGCTGCACGTATACGTGTCTCGATACATAGGAAAATGCATTTTTTTTGCAAAAAATCTTATATTCATTATCTATTTATTTCTCATCTGTTCTTCTTCAGCAAGCACCTTTGCTATCAAGAAACCATACGCAAGTCCTGCACAGAACATGGAAATTCCCATCACCATTACTTAATACAATTGTAGAATTTACAGAGCAAATGTTTCATAAATATCTGCTTCATCCTGTAGAGATAATAGGTCCAGTCCTCCGGTTTGCTAAGGATACTTCACAAGTCTGCTTTCAGTAAGCAGTGAAATGCTGAAGAATCCCCTCAGGTTGGCTGAAGCTATGTTTAGACCATGACATTAGAAATGAAGGTACTGCACGGCTGATCCTGTCTTCCAGCATCATCCCCTGACAGAAAGGACCCCCAGGACCTTGGGTAGCTGGACAGGAAGACAGCCAGTTTTGAAAATGTCGTATTTTGCTTTCCTTACCCCCAAACAAAACAAAAACCACCATCAACAAAAACAGCCACTGACAAACCCCACCCCTTGGCAAGCACCAAGGAAGTTTAAAGCCACTTCCCTGCTGCCACAAACTTTAACTCAGAAGCAGTAGGGAAACTATTTCCAGTGATTCCAATTCCTCGGTGGGCCACGTTGCCATCAACATAAGGGGCTAAGTTTTCCCTATTTTTTTAAGAGATTCATCAAAATCAATCAAAATAATCCATTGATGGTGCTGCCCTTTGGATCTCTCCATAGCAGGTCATTAGGCATGTACCATTTAAAAGACAGAGGCTGAGAGCCTGCCAAAGAAATGAGGGCCTAAAGTATTTCTGCTTGTTCAAGGGTGAAGCACAATGTTAGATTTTATACATATTTGAGGAGATGCATTCCAACTCTTGACTATTATTTTACCGATATTCTTCGCCTCTTCCTGTTACTTCAACAGGAAAATAACAAAAACCCCAGCAGCTGGAAGAAAACACTCTTCAGCTCCTTCCATCATTCATCTGAAAATTAAGTGTTGGCTTTTCTGATCAAAACTACTATGCATTAAGGCTTTACCGTCATGTCTGCGCTGGTTGTTTAAGCACCATTTCACACCAACATTAAGAAAAGTGTCCAACCTAGCTTTGCTAACAAAACGCAACGTTTAATCAAGATAAGGATTCGAGAGAGCACTGGCCCTGACTGCAGCGATAGTTGCCTTGGATAGTGAGGAGATAGAAGTGTTGAGAAGTGTTGCTCTTCCCCCGTACCCATGCAAACTGCTACGTGTAAGAGTGCCCGACACGAAGAGCCTTGTGCTAAAATGGGCTGCCCATGGTCCGTCCTGGTGCAAACCATCTCTGGTGTATGAGTTTTGGTTCTGCCAGCCAAACCTTGAGTACATCATGTCAGCTCAGGCCTAGCTTTGGAGGAGGCCAAGCTGAGCTGGAAGGAGCAGAAGCAGCTTTTCCAGGTTTGTGTGGGCCTGAGGAAACATCTTTGCCCCCTTGGCTCCCTACCGAATGCAACCAACGAAGAGGAAAATTCAAGACGGCCCCACATGATAGCCAGTGGTCACCTCTGTAAATAACTGGCCTTGGCAAGTTGGTCTGAGCTTTCCACAACTTGTTATCAGTCAGAGAGTATGTGGATAAAGGAGAAAAGGCCATTAAAAAACAGAAACATTTTGCTATAAACACATTTGCTGTGGCTTTTGCACAGTGCGTATTTATTGACGAAAAAATAATGTGTTACACGAGTTATTGCAGCGCGAAGGATGACACCTCGCGCCGTGGGTGTGCTCGGCGCGTTACTGAGGCATGCCTTTCAATCAGGCTCAGGAAATACAGCCTATTACACAGCCCTTCACACATGCACAGTGCTGTACGAAGCATTATGAGCAGCTCGCACCGCCGTCTTGCCCTAAACAACGGGAGGCAGGGCTGGCGAGCGAAGTGTGGTCGGTCAGCTATTCTACGCACCGATAAAATACTCTTCGGAGCGCTCTGCTGTAATGTTCAGCTCCTGTTTGCTATTCGTTAAATGTACTGTTTGAAAAGCTACCACCAGCTATTCATTCTTTTTCTTAGCAGAAATGCCATGACAACCACCACGTGACCGGCTACAAACATACCAAAAGTCTCCAGGGCTTTGCTTTAGGAAGGCTCGGCCTGACATTACTCACGCTTTTTTATTTTTTATTTTTTTTCCCCAAAGCCCAGATTCGGCGATACTTTATTTTGTAGGAGATGCATCGAGCCTACCAGCCGATTTTACCATGTGGCAGCAAATATCTTCAGCTAAAATGGGACAAAGCAAAGTACGAAGAGCACAAGAAAAGGGTAGGTACGACTGTTTGATATGGAGCGGAGACCTTCCTGAAAGAATAAGTTTGCCCCAAAAGCTCCAGCTCATCCATATTCCTTCTTAGTACTGTTATGGAAGCTAGTGATCAGCAGTGAGTAACAAGAGACACGTTTTGAGAATATCCTGCAAATATAGTTGCACTTCTTTGTGTCCATCTAAAATTATCCGAAGGATGTTCACCAAATTCAGAAGTAAAAAAGATTTGGGCAGCCCTCTGCCCCGTAACGCAGGACTGCTCCCTTTCGAAAATCCCTACGTAGCGAGTGCCATCGGTGATGATTCAACTGAATTGCTACCTTAGGAAGATTGTATCACAATGTAATTAGCTTTAATACGAAGAAATAGTACTTCATTATTTCCAGACCGGGTCTGTTTCATTAACTGGATAAAAATATCTTCCTTCCTTCCTTCCCTCCATTGTTCCCTTAATTTGACTCGCAGGTGGAAAAAAGTTAGAGATGAGGCAGGGAACTGAACTCGAGATATTTTTTCTAACCGAATTGACAATATCGAAATAAATAATTCCACTTCCTTCTGCGCGAGTTAGCCTCAAGAGGCTTGCTGGTCCACAAGCACAGCTACTTGATTTCCCAGGTTTTGGGAACCGTGCCCGGGTCGAGCAGCGGCCGAGGAGCTCCTCAGCTCCCGCATCCGCTGCCCGGAGTTTCACCGAGCCGACGGCTGGCACAAATTCAAGTTTGCCCTGGTGAATGCCAGCTGCTGGAGCTCCGGTACCTTTGTGCCAGGGTATCTGAAGCCAGCAGGAAGCCCCAACGTGTTTTTCATGTGCACAAGAGCAAATAATTTCAGCCGGAATCATTTTATTTTCTTAACAGAAGAAAAGGTTGGGGGAAAAACAGAGTTATGTCTCCTCTCCGCAACATCCTGCATAGAATTTAATATAAAATAGCCCCACAACACCATGGACGTGCCTCAACAGAGATTAGGACAGGCCTAAAAAATACCTGGTTTTTCTTTTTACACTTGTGCCTGTAAGGACAGGAGAGAATTTAATCCTATCACTTCCCAGAAAATGGAATTACATTGATATGAACTCCACAGAATGAATTTCGTTTCTAAAAGCACCTTTTGCTGTTCCAAGACTGGAACAAATTGCACATCTATACATTAAAATTCCTTTTATTAAAATTCCTTTATTTTAATGTAATTTGATAGAGCAGTTACTCCGAGTGCCTGAAGAAGCAGAAGAGGTAGCAGCAGCAAAGCCACAGCATCCTTTCAGTCCCGCTCCCCGCAGGACCCCAGCCAGAGGGGTCTCTCCCATAAACCTAGTCTCTCTCTGCTCCCCGTCACCATCGCTCCTTCCATGTGGTTTCTTCAGCCCAAGAGCACTCACAAATTATTCCTCTTCCCCAGGTGCTGCGTGGCTACTTGGGTCAGGCTGGAGATTAATATTATTGTGGCACTGAACTCCCAACTCCATTAAAATTAGATCCACGAACACTTTCAACACAAGAAATGCTTTTCCAATATTGCTCCCTTCTTTCCATCAGCATCCTGAATTTGCATTCCCTTGGAAGACCCTGCACAGCCCAGCATAGCTGGGGCTTTTTACTATTAACTTTATCTATTTTTTTTCTGCTGGATGCCTAACAAAAACTTCTCCTAGACAGTCCTTATCGTAACATCACCACCAGAGTAACCTGACTGCATGTCTTTTTACGCTTCCCCAGCACAAAGAGCACTCTGCATCTCCCGCAGGCTTTCCAACAGCTGCCTTTACCATTTTAATTTCCCACTACTCTCCTTCTGGGCAAGTCTGGCTTTGCTGATATAATGAATCATGTGTTTAGTAGTGTTACTGCTGGCTAGCAAAACAGAACAAGACAATTAAAAGATTTCCTGTAATGATATGCGAGGGTATTTCCAACAAAAAATGGATAAACATTCCTGCTCTGTTGCAGATCCAAGCGGCAAAACCCTTAGTGGATACGAGTGCCCCTGCAACATGCAGCCACCTTCACCTGAAGTTAGGGAAGCTGAAGGTTTGTATTGGATATTTCCCTGAGCACCAGCAGGCTTACCTTCACGTCTCCTCTCAATGGAAACAAAGAGACCACCAGATGGTCAAAATTTCAGGGCCATTTTTTTTTCTCCTTGCAGTGACTGCTGCAACAGGACTTTCAGGATCCATGGGTAGCTCGCTCCCAGCTGTATTAAATACACATTATTTTATCTTTTTGATTATTGATTTCATCAAATTGCTTCAGACTGACAAGTAGTAGAGCATTTGAGTATCCTTTTAAAAGATACTTTTGCACAGCCATGAAAAAAATCCCCCTTTTTTTTTTTCATGTAACAGGAATAACCCAATCATCACAATGCACGCAGAGCAATGAACTGATTAATAGGATGTTAACATATTCAAAGCACAAGGAATAACAATGGGTAGCCTTGACTGGCAGTTATCCTTCACAAGCTTACTGCTCCCAAGAGGCAATTTTTTATTAAAAGATGAGAGTGGAAAATAAATTTGTTACCTAATTAACTAAGGAAATAACAACAATTAAAAAAAAATAATTAAAAAAAAAAAACAAGCACGGCAAAAAATAGGTGCAGCTAAACCCTGTCACAGGCTTAATTTACGACACGGTGCCCCGCAGGCAGCGGGAGCAGAGCCCACGTAAGGACTTCAGAATTAATTTCCTTAAAATAGTTTATCGTCTCATTGCGTGACATAATAATCCCCAGGCACCTTAAAATCATTTCACTATCAAAACAATTCACTTCTTCCCTGCGCATAAAATCATATGCTATATTAGGGTGTGGATTCAATTGCTGTCGTTATTTTTTTCCTTTTACTGCAAAAATAACACTGACAAAGTTCCTCTGAAAATGGAAAATTGCATGTGTACATAATCACCACCGCCAACAGCAGTCCCCATGTTAGTAAGAAAAAAATCAAAACAGAAAAATAGGAACCCGCTACTCTTAGGCGTGTTCCTTCAAACTACGGGTCCTGCTACCTGCAAGCGAGACCTGATCTCTTTCTCATCCTGCTTCTTCCCAATGTGCTCCGGAAAGAAGAAAACACCTTCAGAGGCTCCAGTCTGCCAGTAAAACCAGTTGTCCTTGCAATCGTTCTCCCCAGGGTAACTCAGAGGCTGTTGGGATTAATTAATGCACCACTTTTAGGGATGTTTATACTACAGCGTGGCACTATACTACAGTTCCCAGCCTGCTTTGGGTACAAACCCTAGTGCATGAGACAAATGCACTACTTCTAGTAGTAGTAACTTAGAGTTACACCACTCTAACATCGGCCATTCAGAACTATCAGAGCAGGATGAGCAGGGTTTCCTAGTCAGCTTGTACAGGACACACTACATCTTTGTGGTGCCCAGAATCCAATATGACAAAAAAAGGGAAAAGAGAATGAGTATGCTCCAAAGGCCCACTGAAGGTAACAAAAAGACTCCCATTAACTTCAGAGGAGTCTGATGAGTCCCATTATGTGCCTGTACAGCGTCCATCACGATCCTAGATCCTGGCGAGAGTCTGTGAACGCTGCAGTAGACACAAATGACAACGATGACCAATATACATTGGCAAATAATTTTAGAAATTGTGCTTACACTGATGAAATGCATTTGATGTGGTCAGAGGGAAGTGTTTTAGGGTCAAATCCACAGTATTGCAAAGGGTCTTTTCTCATTCGGTCACCAGCACAATGGTGAAAGAGAGCTTCTCTCAATGCTAGCACAGATTAGGCATGCACAATACACCCCTGCTGTTTGCTATGCCCTTGTACAAACAGAAGCATTTCTTCATTCCTTCTGTGCACAAAGTTGGAGGAACATCGGCTTTCGGTCATCGGGAGAGACAACCGTTTGCTGCTGGAGAAGGTGTCCTGCATCATGAGAACCAAAGGACAAATCGACAACAAAAATGACTATAAGGCCAAAAGGTAACACCAGCAGCACCACCTCTATTTAGCTATCAAGTTCCTTCTCCACTGACGAGCATAGCTAAGGATAAACTGTGAGGACGTGTATTTTAAAAGGCAGCCTTAAGGTATAATCAACACTTCAGCATGCCATTTGCTTGCCCTGTCACACGAAATCCAATGCCAGGTCATTTTCCTCCTCCCCTCTGTTGAGGAGAAGATGCCTTTAAATTAGTTTTTCAGTTTAACAACTGAGGGTATGCAAAGAAAAAAAAAAAAAAAAAAAAGAGAGAGTGAGAGAACGTTGCCCTACTTTAAGGGAAATAAATGAAGCAAACCTATTATGTCTCAGCAAAGCTGTTGTTACTGCTAAGTGAGTCATTGCTGCTGACTTTGCCAGTTGTTCCTACAGACACCGCTGGAAAGAGGGAGATCCAAAGCTCTGAGATGAAATAAAAGCAGAGCAAAAAATAGAATTAAAATTTTAAAAGAAACATTTGAGCAGGAAGCAGAGAAATCAAGATAAAATTTACCGCTCAGAGGAGACTGAGCAAAATACACCTTGCAGATTTATCACTAGGGAGAACCAGCTTACATATTTTGGATTCACAAGGCAATTTGCACCCCTAAAAGGGTACAGTGAATTAGTCAACAGCAGGGACAGGCTCCTGAAGCAAAGGAAGAATCCAGATGGTACAACAGAGCATGGTTTATACAGCTTAGGTGGTGGTTGTTACCTCTTGTGATTCATTTACTGACTACTTCATGACATACTGGCTGCTCATCGGGTCCTAAAGTGCCTCCAGATGGCAAAATGCAGCTCGTGTGCCAGTGACCTAGGTCGAACTCGCTGCGCCTCATGGTCACGAATATCCTGACGTTTGCACAGTTCCTTGAAAAGGCAGAAACGATCTGAAATAGAGTTTGTCATGTCCATATCCTGCAAATCCACATCACGTCTTGCACATCACGCACTTGTCCCTAGTGACTAATACCCAGATCAGTGCAGGCATCGACAAGCATCAGCTAACTATACCGCTGAAGGTATGATCCCCTAAGATATGGAAGGGGAAGAGCATCCTCCCCCTTTTCAATCCTTCTCTCCCTTCCTGATTCAAGTGGCAGACTCGCGTTGTTTGTTTTGGATCAACTCTGGTTTTCATCAGACCTCTCCACCGCCAATTAAACTCAAGAAAGCAGCAGAACACTAACCCAACAAAAGCAAACAAACCTGGATAGCTTTTCTGCCACTTTCTGCAGAGACAAATGATGAATTCCAGGGCCGCCGCAAGGGAGAGAGAAGACCACACAGCTGGCAGCAGCGGGGAGATGAGCAGGGGGAGCAGGGGAAAGAGCAAGCCGTTCCTTTTCTGGTGGCAGGAAGCTGCTATGAGATCAGCTTAGCTGCTTGGGAAATTACAGTCTAAGAAACCACAGAAGGCTTCCAAGGAGCCTTGAGACAGTACGCTTATCTTGGTTATCTTTGTATTTCCCAACTCGGTTCATCAGGTTTGTAAACAAAATAAAGGCATTAACCAAAGTAACTGAAACAGATCATTAAGCACCTCGGACACCGGCCATGCCCTCCCCTACACTAAAGCAATTCCAAAACTGGAGGGCTGGCATTGTTTCAAGGTACAAGATGAAAACTAGCATTTTTCCTCCTGTAAAATGCACCAGAGCTCCATATAGGCAGGGCTCTGTTTGGGAGACCAAAAACCTGTCCTCTGAAGGAGGGCAAAAGGATTGGGTTGTAAGGGTTGGCTAACGCAGATCACGGAGGAGAAAGTCCCCGTAGGAGAGGTCTAACAGCTTAGGCCAATGTTCCTCTGACACAAGATGGACAGATGTTTCATATTCTGGCTTCCCAGGCGTGGGAACGTGAGCAACTGATGAGAAGTTTGATTCTGTTTATGTGTTTTTCCCTTCTAGTTTAAACAGAGAAAAACGAAAGCAGGAGCAGCAGAGAGTGACGCAAGAGAACCGTGCCATTCTGCGTAGGGTCACAAAGTCTGAGCCTCGCTATCGAGTTCGGAGGTGGCATGAGGACTGCCAACAGGATGAAAAATACATGGCCAACGTGGCAAGACATGCCTGTGGGCAGTGTAAATCGCAGAGCCAAAAGGTAGCCCCCAGCTCCTCTTCTGGTTATTTCTGGATGGGAATTTCCCTTCCTGATTATTTCTGTGATAAGTGTCTGTGGGGTGCGTCTTGCCGTGCTTTTGCCCAAGAGAGTTACTGCTGCACCATCAGCAGCCTCTCATTTACACGGCCCCTTTTATCAGACGAATCCCAGAGTGGTTTTCAGACTTTATTAGGTGATCTTAAGTGCTGCAGTTTCTACAGTCAGACCGTCCACCGCAGAAAGACAGCTCTCAGAAATAGAAATCAATGAATTAACTCATTCATTCAGTAAAGCAGTGGCTTAACAGCTCCCTGAAAGAAAAAGCCAAACACTGCAGCAACATTTATGGTAATAAATAAATATAAGTAAATAAAAAAATAATAGAACAGCTTTATGTGGCATTAGCAAGCTTTCCCAGAAAAAGAAAATTGATTGTCTTTTTAACTTTCCGTGTCCAAACTCCCTGGCTTTGAGCCTGCCAACTCGCAGACCCCCAGCTTTCCTCAAAAACCAGAGGGGAGCTGCAGCACTGCCCACCAGGCAGGGAGATGGTGTCAGCTCTGTCTTTACCCATCTCCTCTGTCACCTTGGGCTGCTGGCCTCCAGGTGGTACGTGGTGATTTGGGAGGCACAGCCTCTGTCACACTGAGGATGACCCCACATGGGCTCAGCTCCCTCATTCACTGCCTGGCCCTTTACCACTAGCCTGGGGCTGCTGAATTAAGTCTTTTTGAGGCCTGTGCTTTCTGAACGTATGTAAAAAGATTTTCAAAGATGTAGCTCACCCAAAACTCTCTGAGGCTTCCTGAGGACAGTAAGTGGTATTTCTTCCAGCCTAGGACTATTCTTTTGCCATAGGATTTGGTCCTAATTCTATTTCCAGAGGATTTATTTGCTCAGGAGAGGCAAGACACTTGAAGGAAAAAGCCAAAAAAAAGCAAAATATTAAAAAAAAAGAAAATGTTTAGCATTGCAAACAAGAAACAGAACCTCTCACCATCTTCTGTCCTGAGAACATTCTTGAATGCAGCTACATCACTCTTACTAAAGTTTCCCCAAACTATTCAGTCTGAGGCAGAAAGCAAGTATAGGAAGCATCAGCCCAAACAGTTAAGACTTGGCAAAGAAATCAGCAACTAAAAGAGAGACTTCTATAACAGAAAATATTCGGCAGGTATAATTACTATGGAGGTATCATTACAAACCAAAGAATTATATTAAAAATATAATAGTAATGCCAGGTGTTCCATAGTTAGAAAATACAAGAATTATGGTTTTAAGGTTTTGTTTTGTTTTTCCAGGGATTTCTATTTTGGCCAGATTTTGAGTTTGGCACATTTTCATAAATGCATAAACAAAATCTCATCGAGAAGTAAACACATCCTGCAACCTTCCCCACGTCATCTGTTAAGTCTGTGCTCCATAATTAATAGGTAGTAGAAACATCTGTAAGAAGCAGTCCCTCGAAAACCCTGTCTCCAGCCCCGACTTCAGAAATGGTTGAGCTATTCCGAATGATGTTTAAAAGATAAATAAGCAGGCCTGATGGAGATACCGTCCACAGACGTCTTCAGCTGAACAGAGGAAATCCAGTAAAGTTGTAGCCAAAAATAGGATCACGGGAAGTATTTTGCAAGATCTGCAATAAATTGTGTTAATTTAAAATCGTGTTAATTTAAAATTGTGATCTCTCTACACTTTTAGAGTTCGCCAGTCCAGGGTCAATCTTTAATAAATGACAATGACAAGTCATGCTTCTTCTCGTCAACCATTCTTCTCTCCCTCTGTTGCAAATGCAAATTTTTTCCTGGTCGTAGATATGCTACAATAGCAGGAGATAAAGAAAAAATAGTAATATAATGACATTCTTTACTGAACAAATATGTTAACTGAACCAGCTTGCCCGCGGGCCTGCCCAATGGAAATTGCTCTGACTGCCTGATGGCTCAGGCAGCTTGAAGGAGCACGAGAAAGGAAGAATTCCCTTCCTTTGCTCTCGAAAAGGAGAACAGCAACCAAAAGGAGATCACCAACAAACGCGTGTCACCTCTAATTGCTAACTGAGCATTGCTGCCAAGGGAATAATCCTGAAAATAAATCATGGAGGGTTATCATGTCAAAGCATCGTCAGTTTCCTTATTCCTGATTTTTCTCTTTTTTGGCAGGAAGAGCCATTTAAGAAGAAAACACCTAAACAAGACAGAAAAAGAGAAAAGCAGCTGGAAGAAGAAGGTGTGAAAAGTAAGATGAGGGAAAAAGAAAGACATCACATCCACCACGGAAAGGGAAAAGATCAATGAGAACAGGACGCAGTTCCAGAAATAGCATTATTCCAGTAGTCTCCTGTGAAATCAATTTAGGAAGTAGCAAAGGGCTCTTACTCATACTCCCTCTTGGCTTACTATGGCAATTGGAAATGCTACTGTCCTCAGCCTTCTGCTTCGCCCTTGTTCTGGAAGTCCCTCCTTCTTTGGCACAGTGGACCAGCACAACAGGGGACTGCGAGTCCTTTTGGGGACCACAACCCTGTGCATCAGCGCACTTTGAGTTCTGTGGTTCAAGTAAAAATACTGCTCCTGTGCGGGTGATGACTTCTAACAGCAGAGAAGACGGGACTTGGGAGGTCGGGAGCTTTTCAATTTCTCAGCTACCACAGCAAAAATTGTGAGCAGAAATCCAGCACCAGCTGGGGTGCCTGGGCAAAGCAGGTGGAGGAGCCGTACAGCTTAGGATGCTGTGGTTTAAGAGTGTAGCTATTAAACATGCTGTGTTTTCAGTATAGTGGAAAAAAAAGCATAAAGCTAATAGGGGTAAAGCCATTTCCTCTTATAATTACCAAAAAACTACTTTGCATTTAGAAAAGCTGCCAAGAGAGGAGCCTTACTGGGAAGAGGACCATCACCGAGGAACTGTAGCGTAACTAATAAATTAATCTGCGTAAGATTTGGGCTTCTGTTTCGCCACGTGATGACTTTCATCTGAGTACCCGGAGACTTCCCAGTGAAGACCCAGCTGGATGACAACAAATACTTCAGAGCGAGGGCTTTGAAACGTCCTCAGAGGCTCCCTGAAGCCCCTGAGCCTCTTCCTACGAGGGAGAGGACTCGGTGGAGCAGCACCCTCCCAGCACAGCCACAGCCACCACTTCCTCCGTTCCTCATGATTTCATGCAATTTTTGTGTCAGTCACAGTAATTACATTCCCAGAGAGAAAACACTAAAAATACACAAAATTTGTTTCTAGCTTCCCTTTTAATGGGATTTAGCAGCTTGAAAGGAGGAGAAACAGCACCGCGCGACCCATCGGCTCTCTGCGTGCTACAAGCTACTCCTCTTAGACCATCACTGATTCACTGTTCAGGGGACAGGAACTTACACTCTGGAACATAAATTCTGTATTATTATTATTATTATTATTATTAGTTTAGTTCTTCAAAAGAAAATATGTATTAAAATCACAAACTGAGCTCAGCATAGCCATGCAAGGTGGCAGCAGTTCTCTCAGGAGAGGTACCAAGTGAAACCAAGCAGGAAGGAATAAATATCAGCTCTCGCTTTATTTGAAGTAGGATTTTGGCTGTAATCATCCTGGAGGCTGCCAACGTTCTAAACAGGCATCCCAGCGATAACTGTTTACCTCCTGGAACTTGGGAATGCTCTCTGTGATGCTTTCTCCTTTCTCATTTGCAATCCAGTTCAGCGAATAATGTCCGAGGCACTGGTGATGGCAACTTAATTTGTGAAATTCTGCAGTGCAGGACTGTACCTCAGACCCTGTGCGGATGGGGTGAGGCCCTGCTGGATGGAGCTCATCTTCTGCCACCAGCCGTGACAGGAGAGCACCAGGACGGACAAGCTGGTCCTTTGTACCGCACGCCTGTTGCAGCGGTCACACCAGGCAAGCACAAGTGAGCAGCTCCATCCCACAGAGGTTTGTTTCTAAAAGAGGGTAACACACCCTTTAAACGTGAGCCAAAAAGACAGTAATTTAGTGAATCAAAGCTTCCTTCAATAGCAGAAGGAAGAGGCCAGCGTGGCTTTCATAGAAATTCTTCTAAGTGTCCCGCTTTGCATGGTTCCTGGTTGGATTTCAGGGCATTCTGTAGGGGACAAGCTGTCCTTGACAAGTTATATGGATCGAAACAGACCTATGTCCTGAAGTCCTGTGTCCTTTTCTTCTTTAAAAGCTTCACGTTGGATGATAATAACCTAAAAGATTTGACTGAATGCTACTGCCTTATAATTAAGCAGGTGTGTTACTGTCTTCAAATCCCTGGCTCCAAAGTTGAAACGCTTTGCTACTGAAACACTGGCATGATTGTAAGCCAAATACTTGAAACAAAACAGAATTAAAGTACTATTATGGAAAAAAAAAAAATAATAAAAAAGTGCTGAGTTACCAGAAATGCTAATTTGAGGGCCAAATTCTGCTTCTGTTTTCAACTAGTGTAAATCCAGGCCAACAGCCTTGATTGCAATTGGTTTGGATACAAAAACCGTCTGTGAAGAAACCATGACAAAAGAAAAGGCTGTGGGTTTTGTTTTGTTTTTAAAAAGGAGAGGGGAATCGTTTTCCACTGGGTTACTGAGCTGAAGCAGGTCACTGAAGATGAATTTACGTTTAAGGCCCCAGCTGATGCAAGGAAGAAGTAAAGCCACAAACTCCTTTGGTAAAGTGGAAAATGGTTACTCACCGCCTGGCAGTATTTAACACCAAAATAGCTCTCCGAAGGGTCAACAGAAACACATGGAGCACGGCAAAAACTGTCACCACTCAATAATCCATGCTGGTTTCCATGGCAAAGTTACGGCTATAGACACAAGCAGGGCTTGTCCAAGTTTAGGAATGAGTAATCTGGTATTCACCACCCCACCCCCTTTTTAACTGGACAAACACCAAATAAGAGGGTATTCATCGTTATTTCTTTAAATTTATCACAACACAGAAATGGAACATTACTTAAATATTCCCAAATTATTATTTTCTGTCCGTTTTTTGATTTTATTTTTTTTGAAAAACAGAGCTTTTCTGATTTCAGGAGAAAACTATTCATCTGGATTTCCAGGCCCTGGATTTAAGCAGGAATATCAAGCTGCATCCATATTGCTGGTAGTTAAAAACAAAATAACCAGGCTTTCCAGAAGTGTTGTGATTGTATTAAAATCTGTGACACTGAAAACTGAATTGTTAACCTTTTTTTTTTAGCTTTGTAGTTACAGAACATGTAGCGCTCACATTTTCCAGTTTGTTCTTATGAAGCTAAGAAATCTTCTTTGGAAGGGTTTTCACTTGATGGCCCAGCAGGAACTTGAAGAAAAAGAAGGAAAGAAAGGAAGAAGGAAACACCACAAATGTTGTAATAAAACCGTAACAATGGGGATCTTTGTTTCTTCCTGATGCTCAAGTTTGACTCCTATTGCTAACCTCACTGAAGTCAGCTTAATTGCCCTACGTTTCAAACGTGCTTCTGAAGTAAATGGTAGAGCTCATTTAGAAGAGACACAGCACGTGTACTAACACCCTTTAACTCAGATATATTTAAAAACTTACGCTGCACAAAGGAAGAGGAAAGAAAGCAGCAAAGGCACGCAACGCCAGCCTGAGGTTGCCAGGACAGAGTGCAGCACAGGGGGTTGCCAGCATCTGCAGTTTACTCTGCTGATTTGTCCCTCCGGTATTAAAACATGCTTGTCCCGCCGTGCAGCCTGCTCTGAAGGGTGTGAATGCCATCTCCACCAGCGACACGAGGAAATCCAGTGGAAGGGCTGCTGCCACGTTAAGCTGAGGGTCACATTTGCACCTGACTCCATGCTCTCCATTCACACGCTTCTTGAAGGTCCGTTTGCATTTCAGTACAAGCCTGCTGGTTTGCCAAGCAAGGAGCTCTGGTAGAAGAAGAATTCAAACTCTGCTCTTAAACATCAAACGAATTCAACTGCCCCCAGCCACTTAATGCTGAAAATCCAAGCACATTCACTTAAGTCTGCAGACAGACCACCATGGAGTTCAAGGCCGAGGTTCACAAGTCAGTGAATTTGGTACTCAGAATCCCATTTGTGGATGCCACTTCCTTGCCAGCAAGAGATCCAATTATTCTTTTGCTTTTTCTACAGATGAAAAGCCCCTGTCTGAACAAACATACGAACCACAATGCGGGGAAGCACTCAGGATGGCTGGGCTGCAGGAAGACACTATGGAATTTGTCATCCTGAAGCATTGTTACAGCTCTCCGATTTACGAGCTAACTTCTATGGGGACTTTGCAAGCAGCACCTATAAAACCATCCTGATTTTACTGCCACTGCAGCATCTTCTTTCCCACGGGCAGAGCAAGGCTGGGCCAGGTTAACGGGGTGGCACACATTTGTGCACGCAGCTGTACAGTAGGCAGGACCAGGGCTGTCTCAGGAGCAGACGATGCAGCACGTGGTGCCAGTGCAAGACTTCTGCCTGACCTCCCCTGCAGGGTCAAGAGGTAGGAAACTGGCTAATGGGGGAAGAGAGTGGGCATCAGGAGAAAGGATGTCCCCGGGATGGGAAGGAAGGAGCCTGCAGGAAGGAAGATGGAGGAATTGTAATCGCTCTGCTACTGTGTCAGAGGGGCTGGCAAGGAAAAACCTCCCTGCCTACTGTTGTTCCAGCCCTCATGCACCATTTCTCACTAGAGCAGCCAAAGAAAAGTTAAATGAGGAAGGAAAGCCGGGATGGAACGTCCTGGTCACCTCCACATCCGGCGTCATCCTCTGTTTCCTCACCAGCCAAATATAACCCAGATTTGTTTCACTGCGGTATTTTCCTTTGAATCAGCATATTCTTTATTTTTTAATTAAAGCAAATCAGGCCAAATCTGTAGGAAAACACGGAAGCTCAAGAGCAAAGGTTACGGCCACTCTGTATGCACGTGGAGGTGATGTGTTATATTACCCACCTGAAAACGGGGGGGAATATTACCAAAAACCATAAGGAAGTAGCCATTTGATTACAAATATATTTATTTAAATAATGCTGGCACTTTTCTTCAACCTGACAAGTCTGAGATTTATGTATGAATATATCTATTAATAAAGAAAGAAAAACCTCCTTCAGTAAAAAGAGAGACGGAAGCTGTGAAGTAGATCACAGCTACCTTTCTGCACTGTTTTCTTGTAACTTTTGAGCCCTTTAGGAATCTGATAAAAAAGAACCCAAAAACAAAGGAGAAAGTTTTTTGCTCTTTCTTATCTCTTTCTTTGATGCCTACAAGCAGCATAAAATTAATCTTGCATTCTGCACCGACCAGCAGATTTTGAGTCGCATTTCAATTTTAAAAACTCGGTTTTCTTCATGAATTAAATATGGCACCTAGTATCACAATCACCGCAGCCAGGCTGGAACTTTAGTTCCAATAATACATTGATTAAACTGTGCCCCCAAGAGTTTCAGTTTTCCATACGACAAAGATTGCTTTGATTATCCCACGACTGCATTATCTATGTATTAGGGCTTAAGCACAGCGGCATGATTTGGCAGGCGGTTGGAACTGTGCCTGTCATATACAATCTATACACATATGCACAAATTAAAGCCCATTGAGCTGGATTCCCTGGTGCCTTTCTGGAGCTCAGCTGGCATAGCTGCACTGAAAATTGGTCCCATTATCAGGAGACAGACAATCACTCCTGGCCTCCACCTCCCCCTCCCCTGGAGCTGGCTGTCCTTCGAGGCCCTGCTTGCTGCATCCTTTGTGCTCTGCCAGGGCTTTGTTGCGGGGGCTGTGGCCTTTGATTTGATCCCACTGCTTTGCTAACACCGTCAGAAACAGAAACTGGGATTTGCTGAACGGCGCGTTACTGGTAATTACTTGAATTTCATCTCCCCATCTCTGCCAGCTCCTTTAACAGCCTGCATAGCACAAGCTTCGTATCACTTCTGGACTCCTTAACTTGAAGTTTATCAAAAAAACAGAATATATACGAGCTGGTTACAGTGCAAAAAAGGGGGGGTGTCAACCAGGCACGGCTCCAATCCCACAAAGGATGGAAACTCAGTTTGGGGGCAGCTGCTGGGGACATCTGCAGAGCAAACTGCAAGCAGCTGTAGCTTGGACACCCTCACACAAACACCTATGAAAAACCACTATGAAAGGCAAGCAGAGAGGGTATAACCCTCAGGAAACACTGGTTACCCACGAGTCAGAGTCCCTGCAGCTTTGCTAATTTATGGCTTTTGCAGCAGTTCAAACTCCTTTTTGCTAAGCATGTTCATACAGTCTCGAAAGCAAGCTTCCTGCATCAAGTTCAAGTTCAAATTATTTCATCTTTGCTAACTAACCTGAGTTAGTTAACCTTGGCCAACCGATTTAAGTTAAAGCTCAGATCTCTTATGGTGTTTTGCAGTGTTGTTCCATCCTGTATTGCACTCCTGGAAGATACAAGCAGCCATTAGCTAGAGAATCTCATTATCACAGCTACATCCTAAGCTAGACAAAGCGTGGCTGACAGATCAATCTAGCAAGGTGAGAAGATGCACAGGTTGGCAGACAATAACCATGCAGACCATGTAACGTTCAAGCTCATTGTTAGTGCAGATACACGTGGGTTCAGCTGCCTGTCCATCTGATTATGCTGAAACATCCAGCCAGAGAAGCCTTGCCTCAACTACAAAAAAACACAGCAGTATTTACAAACCCTTGAAGATGCCAGCTCAAAAAAGTATAAAACATAGGCTGCATTATAATGCTAATCATGAAAACCCATGGAAGTTTGTAAATTTTCCAGTATGGGTTTAAAAAAAAAAAAAAAGCTTCATACCCACCTTTGCTAACTTCAGACAAACAAAATTCCAGCAAATGGGTACAAGTGCTTAGAGCCAGCCCAGACTTGAACCAAGATTGATTTCAAGTACGTTACAGATCCAAGCTGAATGCTTTGCACAACTCGTTTCAGGCTTTGCTTTTGTGAGCTGAACCAAGAGCCCATTTCCTCTATGCCGAGTGCAACTAATAACAGCTGTAAAATGGTGCTGGCTGCCTGACAGGGCATAACACTTTTATCCTCTGACCTTTCTGAGGAAAGGAACAAGGTTGGCATGGATGCACACTTGCACATTTTTTCCATCATGCAACATGTTATCCTGATGCAACTAATTATTACACTGTAAACACAATTTTAGTTTGATGCTCATCATTCCTCAGAATGACAAACACCTCCTATTGTGTTTAGAAGTACATGCACTTTTAAAAAATCCTGCTTTTAACCGGGCTTTTTTATAAGAAGTTTTAATCTGCATGCTGTTTTCTCCAATATTAGGGGCAGACGTTAGAGTTAGACACGTTTGGTCTGCATGTTCTGTGCAACAAACACTCTCACTACAACATACTCTGCCTACATGCCAAGCCCACGTGGAAGCTAAGGGAAAAAAGAATCTGGAAATTTAAAATCAGGTGCCCAAATAAGATATACTGTTTTCAAAGCATCCTGTGCTGTCAGACTGAATGCAAAACAGAACCAAACCTTCTTTTGTTAGCTAGTTAAATAAATACGGTTCTGCATCTTCATTAGATAATCAAACTCAAATTAGGATCTTTGCCTCCGTTTTAAAAACATTGTTCACCTGACCATACTTGTAAGGACAAGAAGCTCAAGTCACTAAAATCAAAGAGTAGGCTAATTGCGTTAGGTTAAAGCATGCAAGGGACTTGACTTTACATGCCCTTCCTATTCAAAGTGTACTCCCCCGGACTGGAGGATCAGGACCTTGAAGGGGAAGAGGCAGTCGCAGGGGGATCCGAGACCTTCACAGTTCTTTCACTTCTTTTCTTCATGCTCCAGGAGCTAGGTTGCCATCTGGCACGGACTTGCAGCAGCTGCAGAAAACAAACTTGAGCAAACATATGGGGACAGGTGTGACTAACAATTAAATGGGGGGAAGTACTGCATTTCAATTTATTAACAAAAGTTCCTGGGGAGTCTGCACCTCCAAGTGCATGTCATATTCCACCTTTCAGCTCCAATATTTATTCTTCAACCTTGGTGTCTGGAGAAGGCTTCATTCAAATCATTCCTCCAGAGAATATTTTGGGTTAAATTTTTAAGATGAAGTTTTTTCCCTTATAACATGCATGGTCTTATCAAAATAAATATGTATCTAATATACCTCCAACTTAAAAAGCCCTTTCAATAACCATAAAACGCTTTAGATTTTTCTAGTTTACTTCATTTTAAAAGCCAGCACTCCCCTCCTCTCAAATAAGCATTCTGTTTAACCTGAAATATAATTTGGCTCAATTATGCAACTGGAGAAATACATCTGCTTGCACCGAGGAAAGCCATAAACAGTTCACAAGTCAGAAAGCATACTTTAATGTCCCTAAAAAGACGAGGAAGTTACTAAGTACAGTCATCTGGTCTACAGAAGGACTGTTATCGTTACAGAACTTCATGTATCTCTTGAAACATGTTCTGAGCAAATCTTGTAAATAAGAATGTTTCTCTTTACGCAACAGAGGTCTGTTCTTTCCAGGCTCCAGATGAGGAGCTTTTACCCCGTGGAAGCGAAATGCATACCTCTTTTAAAGCCCTGCTACTTGTGACTCACTTGTATAGAATGACCCTGTTAATTTCATTGTGGCAAACGCGTGAGGCTCTAGGAAGTGGTTTTCAAATCCTCAGCTTCTACAAACGAAGCTAAACAATTCAATTTAGCTGAGTCCATGAGGACGGAAAGCTCGGATGCCACAGTGAGCTCATTCAGAAGGCACTATGGGGCTGCTTCGATTCTAGAGACAAACAAGAAGGTAAAGATGTCCCCTGCACGTGGCTTTACGTTTAGACAAGCCTACAAAATCTATTCCTTTTATCTACTACCCTGCCGTTGTTATGGTTAAACTACCGTAACTGCACACATGCAGCGACCAGTATCTGTGGCTTTCGCACAGAGCAACACCCCTCTATGCACACAAAGAAAGCACGACCCCAGGCACATCAGACTCTGCTCTCCCGTGGCAACTCCAACACATCTTGGATGCTTGGGATTACCGTGCTTGCTCTGAACACACGAGACCTAGTGCCCACTCACAATCAACATCACGGGTGCAGTAAATCTCACCGGTTCCTACCACGCTGTTGAATGGAAGCATGAGCGTGTGTGTAAAGTGGGGCTGTGTCCTGGGTGTCTGAGTAATTCAAAGTGCCTGAGGAAAATGCAGCCAGAGGTGCTGTGGGCCAGGTTCTCCTTAAAACAATGAGCACAAGAGAATGAGGCATCTCTGAGCAGTAGGTCCTGCCTCCAAGATCTTCGGTCAGATTGTGATAATGCCAATGCAGGAAAGAGAAATCTATAATTTGGTTCAATGATCCATACAAAATTCAGTGAGATCCCCCATTTTCAGCCTCGGTCATTTCCTATCATCTGCTGCCAGGCAGGAGGAGTGGGAACAGAAGAGCATGCAGAAACGGGCTCTATGGCAACTGGAGCTTTCCTCCTCCAGGGGAATTCCTTACTGGCCATTTGCAAGCACAATCCAATCCCCTGCACCAACTGAAAAATGAAATCTGATGAACGAGAGGAAGCTGGTGATGAGAGACAGCACCTGGGACCTCTCTGCAAGCTGCTCCTCAGCTGCGCAGGCCCGGCCTCCAGCCATACCCTACCGGATCTGTAAGATCTCCACGCAGGTTTTGATCAAGGTCCAGATAGAAATGGAAATTTGCATGTGCCACGAGATAGCTGAACGAAGTCTGATCAAGAAGTCAACAGGTGCTGGCCTTGCCAGAACCAACGGGTGGCAGAACGCATACCGAAGGTGAGTCAGCTGGCAAGGATCATAAAGCATACAACAGGAACGTGCAGCAAAGTCTGCCGGGCTTCCAAAGGAGCGCCTGAATCTAGAGGCTAGCACGACCAGTTAGAAAAAAAAGTACCTCTGGAGACTCGTGCCAAACCAACAGAAATGCCACTTACATTCTTACTGCTAGCATCCAAATAACCGATCACATTTCATCACGAAGAAACACGTTGCAATTGCCCGAGGCAAGTGCAGAATCTGCTAAGGAACCAAATAGGAACAAGTGAGATATTAAGTCTGAACTTGATGAGCAGCATTCCAGTTCCTGCCATATTTTTTTGGTGAGGCGTGTTTTAGGAAGGCAGATTATTCTATGAAATTTGTTACTTTTTTGTAAATTTTATCTAACTGTAGCACAGTGCAAGCCAAAAGATCAGGAGGGGAATTACACCTCTGGCCTTTGAGGGACAGGTAAAGTGGTCTAGGTTAATAGACTGAGAAACACATCTCAGAGTCTCTCTGACCTCCCTGAATTTATTTTGGTAGAGCAGGTACAAATGCTCATGTGCACACCTCCTTGCAAGCACTGGGAGACAGGATAAATTGAGAAATACCACAGGTAGAAACAAAGCAATTTCAAGAGCATGTTAACAGTGTATAAAACATGGTACTTACTCTTAGCCCAGGTAAAATGTCATTGTGGTACAAGCTGTTTTGTTATCAATACGAAGAGTGAAGCATGCTAGCATTTTCTTCACTAGCTCATAGACAGAATCAGATAAAACAACCCAAATCACTCCTACAATAAAGGCAGTTGGTCATCATAGCTAATGTTACTTCTCTGTTTTCTAAAAGCAGGGAAAAAATATCATCAGGTTCTCAGAGCACTGTGAATTAAATTGCTAAGGGATTACAGACTACCAGCATTTCTAGGATTCATTACACATACCCCAGTTCTCTCTAAAAGTACCCTGGGCAACTCTGCCATCTCCTTCCTGTCTACGTTGAGGGCTCAATGTATTTCTCCCTCCTCATCATATTTATTTCCTTCAACAGTATTGCTTCTTTCCTCTCTGAAGATATGTTAGTCACAGGGTTACCATGTAAAATTTTGAGGACAGATGAGTTAAGGATCCTACAAGCTGTCCATCAAAACCATTTTTTTGTTCCAGAGACATCTGTGGAAGTGCTTGAAGCAGTGACTGCCTCTCATTTCTAGTCTGTAATGCCCAACCCATTACAGTTCTGCCCACTGACGCCTAAAACATTCCCTGAAATATTTGCATTGATTGGACATAGCTTTTAAAAACTAACATATCCAAGCTGGCAGACAGATAATATTAGCTGTGAGGCCTCACAACCTTGTCCAGCAAACAAAACAGAGGCATCAGAGCAAAGCCTTGCTCTAAGTGGCATGCCACAGGTTCAGTGCTCCTCCCAGCAACAAAAACCACGGGTTGCAGACACTTTGGGGCCAGGCTCCATTTTTTTCCTGCTCATGTCACTTTTGGTTCAAAAACCTCTAAAATCAGAAAAGCTAGTCAGCTGTTGACCTGCTGACAGTCGCAAAATGCCAGGACCACCTGAAGCTTCCCACCCCAGCATTTATACCCAGTGCTATTCTTTCATCCTCCTCGGTGCTGAACAGGAACAGAAGAGACACGAGGAAAACATTAGTTAGGAGCCACTTGTCCAACGTGTGGCAAGCACATGCTCTTGTGCTTTGCAAGCAGACCTTGTCAAGTCTCGTGAGTGAAAATCGGCCATCTGACCTCCATCTCAATTCATCTCAGCAGCTCTGCTCCTCCACACCAGCGGTCCTGGAGCAGAAGAGAGGTGGTTTCACCACAAAGCAGCCAAGGCTGTGCCTCCAGGTCTCTCCCCTCCCTCCCTACAACACACGGGCAAAAAGGACCCACGATGGCAGAGATGCTTTCTAGGGTTGCAGCCCTCCCCTGCAGCACATCTTGATCATATAGCATGATGTTACTGAGGAAAGACATACGACCCAAAGAGGTGTGCCCTCACGGTGCAAGCCAGTGCCTGCAGCTTCCCACACTTGAACAAGATGAAAATAATAAAGGCTATAGAAAGCTTTCTAATTTCCCGTGCAGCTCTGGAGAAAGACTTGAAGCTGATGCAACTCCCATCTCTCATTAGGCTAAAAACCAGAGATTATATCCAAACCTAAAATACTTGTGAAGAATTCATTAATCACTGATAGAAAGTAAAATACCCAGGGAGCAGGGCTGTGCCTGCCAGGAGCTGACAGTACCAGTCCTGCAGGACACCCCCAGCCCCTGCTGACTGATGTGACTCAGTGACACTCCATGTCCTGGGGAGCAGGATGCTTGGTCCCATGGACCCTGATAGAGACCGGCTGTTTCTCTCAGTTTGCTCATCACAAAAAGACTGGAACTGTTTGTAAGAGCATTGAACGCAGTGACAAATGAGCGTGGCAGGCTGCAAACAGAAGTTATGCCTTTGCAAAGACAGCTCACAGATCAGAAGATGGATCTTTTCTTTTTTTCCTTGTTGAATCTTGGTTTCTATTTGTTTATCTTCCTTCAGATGAAATAAAAAAGACAGAAATAAAATACGTCCAGCTCTTGAAGGAGCCAATATATCGAAGTGAGGCACAAATAAACCGCCCCAAGGCTCATTAAATTGGGTTTAACAGTGACCCCTAGTGCTGGTCCGCAGCACCATTGCTTTCTGCTGGAGGATTACTTCAGAGTTTATAAAAAATAAAAATAATGATAAAGAGATAAGCCACCTGAGAAAACTTCTATTGGCATATATTATGGATATCTAGATGAGATAGAAATGGCAGATTTGTTGATGACATTTTATTTCAACAATGTCTCGCCATACAATTCTCTTTGTTGTTGTTTTATTTTCAGTTGGACCTATTGCTACAAATGTGATTAATATTTGATCTTATTACTCATATGTTTACCTTATTTATAATAGTGCAAAATGTCACGGCATAATGTTAAACAGCACAACATGTCATGGCACAATATCTATTTTGGCAATAGCACGGGTCTACATTTGAGGATTTTAAAGGATATTAAGTGCTGGCTAGCTATTTCTGATGAGATCCATTTAGGACTACCAAAAAGGGGGCGTCTGAGCTGTATCTAAAGAATGGAACCACAGAGTGAAAGGTAAGGAGAGAGGAATCTGGAAATTAAGTAGAAAAGAAGCTCCAGATCCTAGGCATAATGGCTGCATTAATAAACATACCTGCATAACAAAATGAGGCTGGAGAAGACCATCAACTTTATGACATTTTTTCATAAAGAGAAACTTTAAAGTGTCCTCATGTAAAGTGTCCTCATGTAAAGTGTCCTCATGTAAAGTGACCTCATGTAAAGTGTCTGGTTTGACGTGAACTTAACCAGGACTTCCATTAGCAAACCCCAAATAAATAAAGAATGAACAAATGAAAACACAGCAAAACAAGCAGCTAATCAAGAGCCTGAACTTGTAAAGAGTGGAGCGTCATCATCAGTACTGACTCCGGGGCAAGTAGATGGGGCTATACTTCACAGACACAAATGCTTGAATCTGCATTTTTTGCTCAGCTCGAGTTCACTGTGCTGAACTTCAGTAAAATTTTGCTATTTCACACACCAAAAATATGTAGTTCCCAGTCTTACTGACTGGTCATTTGAAGAAAAGTACAAGAGATCATCAATATGTTAAAAGCTAAGTCAGTTCTTGAAAACAGAGGGTAAAACTTCTAAAAAATGCTGTTTAAAAAAGTGCAAAAAATGGACAAACCAACAAACCAAGCTGGAGCTAACTTGCCAGGGAAAGAGAAGTAATTTTATCCCTAGAGCACTGACGGGCAATCTTGGCCCATTAGCTTCAACAGGAACAGAATTTCATTATTGGTTCTTGCTTTCTCAAAAGATAGTCTCAGCTATAACAGACGTTATTTTTTTTCTTTATTTTCATTTAGTGTTCTTCCCTCAGAAGCGCTGTATTTTCTCATTGCTGATATTGCCATCAATCAGGTTCCCAAGTTTTCCTCTATGTTCCAATGACAAGCTTAGTCAATATGGATAAATAATAGTTATTTTGGGATCAGAACACCAAAATCCTTTCATTTTCTTTTATATACAAGTTTTAAAATAGGCCCATTCTAATCTGTATTTCACCTCTGACACTTACATAGCAATATGGACCAATAGAAAGGTTAGATATGAATTATTTTTTGAATCACTACCTAATACACATCTTCACACATGCATTAGACCTACTTCGCAAAATAAACTACAAATGAGAGAGAGAATGCAATAATAAAGTTGTAACAAAGTGTTTTCACTCTGCAGACAGCTACTGACAGCTCAGAACATCTCTTCATCTCCCAGTGTCATTTTCCACTTATAGAAAGGATCAATCTGTAAGTTTTCCATTTTTCAAAAGACAGCAGAAATTCACACACACGGACACAAAGATCGATCCGGTGATTCGAGACAAAAACCGTGCAGTAACCAGGAGTTACTTTAACACTAGAGGGCAGGAGAGCATCTTTTAAATCCAAGCCTTGCGGTTCCCGACTGCTAATCTTCACTTGGCTAGAACCAGAACTCCTCTTTGGTCAGGTGACAAAATGGAAATTAGATATTTCTATTCTTATGGACTATTTACATGTGGTTAAAGTATCATGATTTTTATTCCCATGCACTAGCACAAGGAAAGCAGCACCACCTGGAGCTGAAGAAATTAACTGGCAATGAAGCCTGCTTTCACTGACATTATTTTTAATAAGTTAGCACCCCTCCAGCCACCCATTTGACTTACGCAATCTGTGCTGGCAGACTTAAATCGTGTTTAATTAGGCTTCTACCCCCAAAAATAATTCTATATATTGTTCAATATATCATAGCCAATTGTAAAGGGTTCTTCAGATTCGGTGGGCTTCCTTCCACCTTCATGCAGAGAACCACCAGGTTCTCCTCTCACGACTAATTTCTTCGATAGTTGAGACTAACAGCCTCTCTTGGCTGAAAGGCATCTCTGACTCATACAACGAAGATGTGATATTGCTCAGCCTCCGTGAGAATGCATCTTTGACAGAACAAAGTAGTATTTATTTATTTATAAGACACAGAGACATGCATAACTATTTGTCACTACAGAGCATTTTTTAAATCTGAAAATTGGCACTAAAACGAAGAAACAAAAAACAGTCTGGAACGTTAGGTTAGCGTCTGCAGTAGTCAGCACTATCTTAACACAGGAGTCCACAGGGCCCCCGCTGGATGAATCACAGAGTCAACAGTCAGTCAGGAGAAAAAAGAGTGGTTCTCACTCTTACACAAGTGTCTAGGGTTGCCAAAAGAAGAGGGGATTCACACCACGAGCACAACTCTGTCAAAATGCAAATGTGATTATGCAAACTGCCCGATGCACCTGCAAGACCAGTGGTAGCGATGTATCTAATACTTAGATAACACGTGAGGTTTTAATCTCCTTTTCATGGGAACTTTTTTTTTTTTCTAAAAAAATTCTTCGAAACAGTGAAGTGCTACTCTGACATACATGCTAATGGATACAAGGCTCAGGTGAGGACCACAAAGTGATTAAAGCAGCTCTTTGGTTTGGAAAATAATAATAATAATAATAATAATAATAAAATAATAGAAGTCTCTGCAAGACATTCAAGAAATGAAGTTTAGCATCTCAGAAGAGTTGATGATTAGTGAAAAATACTGTTTTCATCTCCTGAAACACAGTTCTCATCCATTTCAGCAAAACAACAGAATTATATAGCAAAATGCAAACTGCATATACTATTATCATCATGTCTTTGGGAGCCTATAAGGTTCACAGTGACTGCAAGAAAATTAGTTAAAAGACAACCTCCAGAGTGTAATGCTAAAGACAGCAATAAATATGGGAAAAAAAAAAAAAAAAAAAACACTAATTCCAAAGATATTACAAAATTGCTTTTCAAGGAAGTTAAAAGTTGAGGTATATATACTTACATTCCTTGCAGATGTTTTCTGGTTTGCATGCATTGCACCTCGCTCAACCACTGATTCCATTTCTCTGCAGAACCAAAGGATGCATCCACCATGGTATAACATCTTGGTGTAAGAAGGTTGCATCTGCCTGGGACAGCGGCCTGGGAAAAGTAAAAATTGTTTTCCACATACAATAGTTTCAAACATTGCATCTTCATAACAGAATAATTAAAATCCGTATTTATTTGGAAAGAAATGCCAACAAACTGGATGTCACGTCAGTTAACCAACCAGAAAGTGTGTCCTGGATTTACTTGTCCGTGCTGGTGGTTAACTCAGCAGTGAGCAGTCCTCGTCCACAGCTAAGGGAGATCAGCACCAAGCTGTGCACCTGCTCCAGCTATGGTCCCTGTGATAGGTGCTAGGTCACATAGTCAAGAGAGAAAGTTTCCATATTACTCACTATTTCACCATCCTAAAACCTAGACAGCAAATTTTCTAAATTAAAGAAGCAGACGCAGTTCTGTAATACACAATTATATGCACACTCCAAAGTAAATATTTTTTGACTCAAAATTAAAGGTTAGGCTGAAAACTACCACAGAAACATCTCCAATGAGAACTATGCCCTGAGCTCCAAAGCTCTTAAAATATCAGAGCACATGTATGTTACATTGCTTGTAGTTCACAAGCATGGTCTGCTTCCTCCCTTCTCTCTACATCCAGTTATCTGACTTTTCCTGTACCTGTGCTGTATTGAATAGCAAGAGCTACCACTATGGTATGCATTTTTTTGTTGTTCCAGATTGCTCTGCTGCAGCTCTAAGCATGAAAACACGCACACATAATCTACCCCTCTATATCCTTCAATTCTGGACAATGGAGGAGGAGAGGAGGAATATATTTTTAAAAGGTCAGGTTGCCAAGACCCACTACAGGGAGGACTCCACAGACTCTTATGAGAAGCTAAATACCTAGCCCACATGTAGACACACATGTCAGGATTCAACTGCTTAAGCACAGGCAGCAAGGGTCAGTGTAGGTTTTGCTCTGATCCTCTGCAGCAACTCAGACACTACTCAAATATAATCACAATCCTACATTTAGAGAACTGAATCAAGCCCCTAGAGTTAGATTCCATTCAATATTAAAACACATACATTTGGGTAACTATGAGATAGGTGTTTAAGCTCTTGTTCTAGTCAGTAGAAATCTAATTAATACATTAATGAACTCCAGAGAGCAAGGCAGTTTCCCCTAATGAAGACACCGACATGTGGTGTAGTGGGTTTACGTGGCAAGGTTTTGGTAGCAGGGGGCCATAGGGGTGGCTTCTGTGAGAAGGATCTAGAAGCTGCCCCGTGTTTGGCAAGGGCCCCGCTGCTGACCAGAGCTGAGCCAGTAAGTGATGTTGTTTGCACCTCTATGAGAGCAGATTTAAGACAGGGGAAAAAAATGCTGCAAAATGCTGCATCACACAGCAGCTGGGAGAGTGAGAGGAGTGAGGAACAGCCCTGCAGGAGCCAAGGTCAGCGAAGAAGGAGGGGGAGAGGTGCTCCAAGTGCTGGAGCAGAAGTCCCCTGCAGCCTGTGGTGAGGACCATGGAGAAGCAGGATGTCCCCCTGCAGCCCATGGAGTACCACGGTGGAGCAGGGTTCCACACTGCAGCCCGTGGAGAGGAGACCACACAGGAGCAGGTGACCTGGCAGGAGCTGCTGCCCGTGGGGGACCCAGGCTGGAGCAGTGTGCTCCCGAGGGATGGACCCCGTGATACAGACCCAGATCTGGAGCAGTTCTTGAAGAGCTGCTGCCTGTGGGAAGCCCACGCCGGATCAGTTCAGCAAGGATGGCATCCTGTGAGAGGGACCCCACAGCACAGGGGACGAGAGTGACCAAGAAGGAGCGGCAGAGAAGAATTTCTATAGACTGACCATAACCCCCACTCCCCCGTTCCCCTGCGCCGCTCAGGGGGAGGAGGTGGAAGAGGGCGGATGGGGGGGGGAAGGTGCTTTTGGTTTCTTTCCTTTGTTTCTCACTTCTCTAGCTTGTTAGTAATGGGCAATAAATCTTACTATCTCCCTATGCTGAGTCTGTTTTGCCCATCACGATAATTACTGTGCGATCTCCTCGTCCTTATCTCAACCCTTGAGCCCCTTTCATCATATTTTCTCCCCGTTCCTCTTTGAGGAGGGGGAGTGAGAGAGCAGTTGTGGTGGAGCTTGGCCACCCACCTGAGTAAAACCACCACATGTGGTCAGCTGAATTATTTTCTGTGCTCCTCTGAAAATGGAAGCCTCCAGGAAAATGGCAAAATCTAGACCGGTGGGAAAGCAAGCCAGGAGCATTTAGCTGCCTCCCAGTACAACCAGTTCAGCTCTTCACCTTTACTGTTTTTGGACGATGCCTGCCCTCTTGGGGCCTGTATGCAGCCATATTACTTTGCATACTGACCAACATAACCAATTCAGGCACTTCTCAAAAGATATATAAGGGATAAAGGATTTAAAAGAAAATCTCAGTGAAGCAGAAACTAACTCTTAGGACTAAGTCTTACTTCCACACTACAGTTTCTTTAAACTTATGTATACAGGAACCTATTGTAGCCAGTATTATATGTAATAAAAGTTGCCTTTTGCCATGCAAATATTTATTTTACAGGTTAAAACTTACCCTGATGGCTTTACATTTTATTGTGAGCAGCAGGAAGAAGCAAAACAAAACTGTATTTTCTTTATAGCCTTAAAACAGATTTATCTGTTTACTTTTGAACAAGAAAGATTAAACATCCTTATGCTCATTGTTGGCACCTCTGGTAACCATACTGGACTAATACAGCACGTGTGGAAGAGAGGAATCAGCCTGAAAGAGAATACTCTTCTAAAATTAAACTCTTGGGAAAACTGAAGCCAAATGTGATTTTGGTTATTCTGATAAGAGCAATAGGACTCACCAGAATAAGTGCCCTCACTCTGCACTCACCATTACTACACCAAATCAAAATCTGCTGCAGAGGACAAGTCTACATGCCATGATTCTTAATTTTAAGAAGAAAAAAAAAATCAGCAATGGGTTTGCATCATCTGGATAACCACAGACAGTGAAGTATCCTATGAGCAGCAGACCCTACAAGGCCTAATTTTCTACAGAATAAGTCATGCCTCCCCATGAGCTACTCGCCAAGCCCCAGCTTCCCTTCCTCCACAACACCATCAGTCCCCATCTCCAATCTCCTTCAAGACTCTTTTCACACCCTCTGGCCATGATCCCGAGCCATCCTGCCATCACTGGACTGCTGGCAGGCCAAATAGAGCAAATAACTACTTAGTTCAGGTTGCAGCCTCCCCTTGCAAGAAAGGGGCACTTGCCTCATCTTCCCACCGACTTTCACAAAACTTGCTGGAACTATCTTTGCTGTTGGATACCTCTATTTCTTTGTCAGACTTGCTGGACAAGGGCTAACAGGATGAAAGACGCTGTGGAAGAAGCAGGACTAATATACAGTGCAGTTGTGTAAGTAGAAGTTAAGAGAGTGAAAAATTAAAGATACTTGGTTTAATTATAGAATGCTTTCTTGACAGCTTGTGCAGTTCATGGTGGCAAACAAATAATACAACATCTACATACAGAAAGTAATGTCACATTATTGAGCCTAAAAGTAAAAGAGATGATACTTAGGCTCAGGGGCGACCTTATTGCACTCTACAGATACCTTAAAGTGGGGCCTGCACAGGGTCGCACCCCAGTGGGCAGTTACACGTGGTATTGCAGACAGAAGCTCAGATGGGTTTGGGGTTGCAGGGATCATGGGAGGAAAAGCTTCAAAACTAAAACAGTTTTAGCAACTAGATGGTTGCTATCACACACCATGGTCACACAGAACTGTTGAGGTGGGCAGGACCCTCTGGAGGTCACTTGGTCCAACCCCAAGCCCTGCTCCAGCAGCCACCCAGCGCAGGCTGCCCAGGCCCATCTCCAGGCGGCTTTTGAAGGCCTCCAAGGAGGAGACCCCACGGCCTCTCTGGGCAGCCTGTGCCAGGGCTCCTCACCTGCACAGCACAGGAGTGCTGCCTGGGGCTCAGATGGAAATTTTCCACTTATCTGGACAAAACAACCGAGTCAGGGGCTGTCTCTGAAACTGTCCCAGACAAACCAACACCTGCTGCTGGGGAGTTTCGGGCAAACTCTCTCACCACAACACAGTCCTCTATTCCAAAGCCCTAACGTACCACCTCACTTCAGTGCTCAAGCCAGAAAAAAAAAAAAAGAAACTTTTACAACATAAAATTTTTTCACATACGAACCCAAAGTGAACATACATGCTTTAACCAGTTTACATGAACAAACATCAAGTTGATTCAGGAAAATAAATAAATAAATAAAAGCAGAAGGAAGCTGCATGCTAGTACAAGAATACCGTACCTATAGATATATTTAGAGCAAAGGGAAAAAAGAAAAAAAAAAAAAAGTTCTCAATGCAGCAAGTACAGAAAGTTCAACTGTGAGAAAGTTTTAATATGACTGTGGAGCTCTCCCCTTCCTCTCAAGATTTAAGAGATTACAGTGCAAATTTGTAAAGCAGTTTTTAATGGACTCTCCTTACCTTCACATCTGTAAGTACTATTAGCAAAGCAGTTGGTATAACAACACCACTTAACCATTAGAATAGTTTAGAACACCACTACTTTTGAATTTGAAAGAGAAACTTACATATTTCTGCAACTACTTAAAATACAGTTTCCCTCCATTTTACACCTAGTATAATTTTTAAGCTTCAGCCACTGGTTCACAAAGACCTTGCTGTTCACAGTGCTGTATGTCAGCCCTGTTTGCCCACACACCTCCATCACTCCCAGTGTACAGACACTCACTGAACAACAAGCGACTTAATGATCTTCAAGGTGAGAGCTCCCCTTTGCAGAAATACAACTGGATCCCACCTGCCCAGAGCCCCCTGGAGCAGCACTGTGTGAGCCCCCCCGTGCAGCTCGGGCAGCCATTTCGCAGAGCTCCCACCCCAGAAGTACCTCACATGCAAAAGCCAAGCTTTCAGGAGGACACGAGAAAGCACCACATAACACATGGGCATTGCAGAGCAACCTGAGATGCCGTACTCTGATCTGACAATGTTAAGAGCTACAGATATAAAGTGATATCATGTTCTGCATGCATTTCTGTGCCTCAGTTTCCTCACCTCCTTGAGCCTCCCCAGGATGCTGCAGGTGACAGATCCTCCACACACATCAGACCAGCTCCCCATGGCCGTGGCTGCTCTTCACCCTCACCACCCCAAGAGCAGTCTCTTCTCTTCCAACCCCCACACTTCCTGTGTATCTGTTTTTTCTTCCCCAGCCAAAACTTTTTGTCATAAAGGTTAGCACCAGCTCCTAACGTTTTTTGTCCTGCTGAGATATTTGAGTCCACCCTGCAGCTGCTGCCTTGGTGTCTGACTCTTGAAGGAAACCACTGAGCTCTGGGAAGTTACCCCTGTACCTGGTCTCAGAGGGAAATGTGCCACCTATGAGCAAACTGTGGGCTCCACCACTCAGCAGTTTCTACATGGTATCAAAATCTCAGACAAACTTATTTCATTGTACATAAAAAGATCCACACACTTAACTGTTGACCATACTAATTTCAAAGAGCTCTCAAGCCAACAAGTGCAATGATAAGAAGCCACAGGTTTCTCTGAGCTGGAGGTACAATGCTTGATGACATTGGGGCTTCTGCCAAAGTAGGGTAGGAAGGCCACAGAGCTTTTTGGGCAGCTAAAGAGGTCTTCAGGAAAGCCAGACACGATAGTAACACTCGTCGGATGGCACTGGTGGATCTAAACAAAATGCTACTGAAATGATCAGTCTGCTTATTGCGCAAGCTAATGGGAAGGTGAGCGAGAGTTTGCTTTTCTCCAAGTCCCAGCTACTGAAACGGGAAAAATAGCAGACTTGAAAAAGCAGCTGAGTAAAACAAAGCAAAATAAGCTTTACTGCAGTTTTAAAATGTGTTTCTGCCATCTGCAACAAATGCTCTTAGCAATGCTAGGGGAAAAATAACCCCAAAGGGGCGACTTGCAAGGCGAAAATCTAAGCTGAATAGCATCAGGAGGAGACCACTGAAATCAAACGGTTTTACAGCAAAGTGGAGCAAGTGTGAATAGATCAAGAGAGGGCGTATGGATCCTATTTTTTACATTTTGGTCTGTGACCGCCTTTGTGGGCACCTCGGAGACCTTCCCCGTGCTGAACTTTGACACAAATGCCAACCAAAATGCAACCAATTGTGTTTTAGCAACCTGTGTGCCTGCTTTTCAGTAGCCTGTGCGCCTCTGTGGCATTTGCAGTAAGCATTGAGTTTAAAAACTAGATGCATGTAGTCCTGGCAGGCAATCCCTCAATACCCCCCCCCAAAAAAACCCCACGCGGCCCGCGGCGCTGCCGGAACGCCGCGCTCGGGGGCGCTGTTTCCGGGCGGGAAGCGGAGGAGGGGCGGGCCGGAAGGGGGGCGGCTTTGGGCGCTGCACCGCCAGGCCTGGCCGGGCAGGCGGAGGGGCGAGCGCGGCGGGCCCGGCTGCGGGCCGCCACCCCGCCGGGACCCCCTAAATCCCCTCAGAGCCCCCCTAAATCCCCCCGGGCCGCCGGGAGGATGAACCTGGAGCGGCTGCGGAAGCGGGTGCGGCAGTACATCGACCAGGTGAGGCGCGGGGCGGCGGCCGTTGGGACTGCGGCCTGGGGGGGGAACGAGGTGTAACGGGGACGTGAGGCGGCGGCAGGGCCCCCGGTGCCCCCTCGGGGGGTCCTTCTGGTGGGGATGGCTTCTTGGGAAATACAGCCGGCTTACTGTGCTGTAGGGTGAGCCACAGGCCTGGATTGTGCCCCTCTTAGGGGCGGTACCCTTTAGGTAGTGCTTCGGGGTGGGTAGGAGACACATCGTCAGTGTCTGCTTCGCAAAGGTCTGCAAAACCTCTGCTCCAAAAGCATAAAGCAGCCCATAAGGCTGTAAGCAAGCCCCACAGCTGTAATGCTATGGGAAGGTGAAGGAATGATCATGGCTTTTCAAGTGCTGCAAGTCCTGTCACTGCCACAGGATATCTGTTAAGTGTGCAGGAGGTCCTGGGAAGCACGTTGTCTGTCACAGCTTGGAGAAAAATAAATAATAATAATAATAAAAAAACAATAGTCCCTGCTAATCTTTTCAGACAATAATTCCAACCAATTTTCTGAGTCTTTTTTTTTCCTAGTACCTAAAATCAGATGCTAAGCTCAGCTGAGTCAGTGGGAAGCACCTGCAACCCCTGCTCCATTCTCTCCTTGCTAATGTTCTTCTCTATTCCACCTCCCTTTTCCTGAACTGTGGGTTTATAAGTCAAGCTATCTGTGCAAGCATATGGGGAATTTCCTTCCTGCTCCCCGCAGAGGCTGTGGTTTGTGTGAAATTAAAGCATTCTCATTGGAGAATGAGCATTTCTTAATCAGACCTGGTGCTGCAAATTTTTCTTGTAGTGATGTATATGCCATTTCTTTTGTGTAGAACTCTTTTTTCCAAAATAAACATTTATTTTAACTTGTAGCATGGGAAGGTTTCATGCTGCTCTTCCAGTGACTGCGAATCAACTCATGACCTACTGTCCTACTTATTAACTAGCATGCACCTTTTGGTCAAAGATATCTGCATTTAATTGAAAATAAACGAACAAACCCATCTCAAATAATATATGAAAGACATCAAAAAGTAGTAGGGCTGGCCCTTTCAAGCGATTTTTGAACTTACAAAGAACTCAAATGTGAATCACCATTCATTAGAGAATACACACGTGATTTCCACTTAGTGTTTTATTATTGGCAATGCATTTCAAAATAAGCCAGTAAATAATACCTCCTCCTATTATTTTTTTTTTTTTTACAGCAGCAATATCAAAGCGCCCTGTTTTGGGCAGACAAAGTAGCTTCACTGTCTCATGGTAAGTAGTTACTCGTTACATTGTTCTTCAGCAACTTCGTTCTGGTACTGTTGTTCTGTTTTCTTTTCTTTTAAGCTTCATAGCTAAATGTTGAAACTTGGGTTTGGTGCAAGTGGTTTTCTGTGACCTTAGGAGAGCTCTTTTTCCAAACAGAGCAGGGCCAACCTTGCTTCCCTTTTGAACTTTGTGTTAAAATTAATGTTTGGCCAAACCCACAAGAGAAGGGGTTGTGCGGGAGAAACCTACAGAAGACAGCAGTAGTTCCTTACAGGATATGCTGTGGGAGCTCAGGACACGTAGGACCCAGGTTTGCAGAGTGTGTTGATGCTGGCAGCCTCTTTCAGACTACAGCCATTGTCTGCTTGAATTTCTTAAAATTATTCTAGGGGCTTGATCCCCGCCCCTCCCCCCCCCAAAAAAAATATATATATATATGTTGCTAATAAGTTAAGACACTATTATGTTGGCAGAAGGAGAGCTTAACCTCAAGGTGCAGAAGTCTAATAAGCTTTCACTGTGGTTAGGTCCTTACTGATGTTCTTTGAATGAGACAATTTTGGGTTGTTTTTCTCTGCCCTGACTGTGTCCAAGGGCAAGGTAACCTACAGCTCCTGCAGACAGCTTGTTTTAAATCTTCATCACTGGTGTCTCCTCATGACGCACCTCTAGTACGCGATTCATCGTATTCACTGTCCAGAGCACTCTATGGTGTCTTTAATGTTAAAATACATTTTTTTCATTTTAACAGACAGATAAGTTGTTTATATATATATATATATATATAGCACTAGCTTAAAAGGATGCTAGAATAGTGGAAAACTAATACTCTTCTAGGGAAGCAAAAGTGAATGTTCTGTATGAAATTGTTTAAAGATATACTATAAGTTAATGTTTTACAATTTCTTCTTTAAGAGGAACCTCAAGATATCTACTGGTTGGCCCAGTGTCTTTACCTGACAGCTCAGTATCATAGGGCAGCACATGCCCTTCGATCCCGTAAATTGGATAAGGTAAGTCATTTTGGACAAAGGTGTATTACGGTCATTCCACTTACAGACCTCTGCTAACCACCGTGGCTTCTTCACCATCAGAGGTTGAAGTCTGCAGGAAGGTTGATTGTAAAGCCTGCATCGTGCAGTTTATCTGAACCAAATATAGCTATGTGTTTCAGACAATATAAGGAAAAATGTCTTTACTGTGAGGGTGGTGAAGCCCTGGAAGAGGCTTCCTTGGGAGGTGTTTGATGCCCCCCCCATGCCTGTCAGTGTTCATGGGGTGTTTGGGCGATGCCCTCAATAACAGGCTTTAATATTTGGTTAGTCCTGGAGCAGTCAGGCAGTTGGACTAAGTGACCTATTCTGTGTTGGCTCAAGGTGGGGTGACAGAGAAGAGGAATCCAAGGGTGGAACAGCAGTAGGTATGGGATGGTGGGATGTCACTTAAAGTGTAATTATTTCAATTGCTCTTCTTTTCTGCTAATGGCTGTGGTAAAGGCAAGAGTGAATGAAGTGTCCTTTAAGACTTTAAAAGTAAAGTGTTACACTCTTAATTAGTCATTTTGGTCAGCAAAGTTTTCCTTAGGTGAACGGGTTGAAGAAACTACAACCAAAAACAGCAAAAGGGAGAGTCTAGCAGTGTAAGTTAAGTGTGCTCTCTCTTACTTACTAACACAATTTTTTTTTCTTTCAGTTATATGAAGCATGCCGCTACCTTGCAGCTAGATGTCATGTGAGTACACGTTTTAATCAGTATTAGAAACAGAGCAAACAAAAGGTGCATCTTTGGAAGGTTAGGTACCTGAGACACAGCATAGCTGTGTGAGGATTGACATTCATTGGAATAACAGGTTTAAATCTTGATTTCTTCAGTTGATTTCTTCATCCCTTAACTTTGACTGCGGTTGCTGGAGTATCCAACATGGTGGGGTACCAGTATGGTACTCTACTCCATAGCAATCCAGTTGACCTTTTGTCCAGGAAAGGAAATATTCCTTTAATGTAAGAACGTGAGTGATTTTTCTCTGATGTCTGCATGTTTGTTTTTAATTGATTGGTTGTAGTCCATTCAGAGATGTTCTTTATGATCATGTAAATAGAGTTAGCAGCTTTGTCCTTCCGTATAAAAAGCGATACATAAATGGTAAAATGCAATGCTTTCACAGCAAAACAGAATCAACTCATAAATTAAATACAATTTGAGATAAAATATTGTGTTTATTATAGAATAAGTCTACTGTATTTTATTAAATCCGGCGTTCTCCATTTTTAGAGAATTTCTGTGATTGCATAATGCCAAATAATAAGTTTTTCTGTAGGTGTTAATTCTGTTAATATAAGTTGTATATTATAGGTGACTAGTAAAATAGTTTGTGATTATAACACAGAATATTTCCAAATAAGAGTCTGCATGCATAAAAAAGCCTGCTGGTAAGTACCAGTTATAATCTGTGCATTTGAAACGTGACGCTGTGTTTATTGGTGCTTTATGTACAGATGTTTCAAATCCCAACCTTGTTTTTTACATGCACGTGTCTGTGGCTAGTATGCTGCGAAAGAACATCAACAGGCCCTGGATATCCTTGATATGGAAGAGCCAATCAACAAAAGACTTTTTGAAAAGTACTTGAAGGATGAAAACGGATTGAAAGACTCAGCCACAGACTGGGAGATGTCGCAATCCTCTGTAAGTGACAATTTTTAATCAAGTCTTTTTATAACTGAGGAAAAAAAATATGTGAAGTCAAAAAGTGATTTAGCAACTGTATGAATTTGAAGCTCAAGGTGTTTACGCTTTCCTTTCTGGATAACATAATTTCCCAAAATGCTGAATCATTCTCTTCAATCAGAAGTCGGGTGTCAGCTTGCTTGTATGAAAGTAACTTGGTTTGCAAAAATGAAAAGTGCTTTGCAACAACTTTCTGTACGTTTTTGCAGGCACTTCGCAGGAAGTTCTTGATCTAGTATTGGTTTTTAGAGTCTTCTGGCTCTGTACTGCAATTTCAGTCTTTGTAATATAAATTAAGATTTATTTAAATTGGGCTACAGGTTCTGAAATAACAGAGCAAGTTTTCCTCTCCTTCAGGTGTTTTTTTTAGTGAGAGCTTTCCTTAATCATTCAGATGGTGTTCTCAATGGGACATTGCTTGTCACACATGAGAATTATGTGGCATTAAGGTGAAGATTTTTGAAGCCCGATGGGGAAAAAAAAATCTGTGTAGGCTCGCAGAAGGGATTGTTAATGTGTGTAGGTTGAAGAGGCTATGAAGAGTTTGCTTGCCCAGTTGTGAATTAAAGTTCATTAGATGAAACTACAGTGAGGGTGACGGGCAAACAGTTTTAAAGGAAAAATTCTGGAGTAGCAAAAGGGCAAAACATCAATGTGAACTGATTTTTATATTGCTGAATTATGCAGGTTTTATATTAAAGAATTTAAGGAAGAACAGGATTAGACTGAGTTACTGTGTTGCACTCTAATGGATACATTTAAGGTAGCTCTGCTAGTGCAGGTGGTCCTCAGCTTTGTCTGTGTGTTTGTTCTCCTTCACCATTTTCTGTGTTTCGTGGTACTCTGACCCAGGTGTCTGGGTGGCTGACTGTTGAACTAAATTGGGCAACTATTTTGGCTGAGAAATAACCCAGTCAAAAAACTCAACTCCATCAGCCATTATCTTTACAAATGCAGTTGATGTAGTTTAAGAATGCAAGGAGGGTAGATTGGGTCTGCCAGACGAGGGAGCTAGTGAAGTTGGTAGTGCTACAAGAAACCATAAACCAAACTCTTCTCCAGGAATGTCACTTTTTCAATCTTAATTTATTTGCTTGATTTGCACAGACACTTGTTCTGGAGTAAGAGTCACTGGCCTGTGAACTGGTAACAGTATTTATTATCTCTTTAGCCGCCTCCTAGGGCATACTGGCTGTTAAAACAGCTCTAACTTTTCTATTATATGGACTTCTGTCTGGTTAGTGTGACAATATAGATGTATCATGTGTAAATTTTCCCCACGTAACATGATGCTAATTCTGTGGCCTTCTGACAGAATGAAACACCCATCCTTGTGAGTTTCATCCATGAAAGAACATGTTCATTATTAGACATCCTAGCACAACTTTAATTTGGTAATAATTACCTTTCACTGCTTTTTGTTTTTGGAACAGTCTGTTTTGGGTTGAAAGGAAGAATTTTATTTTTTCTCTCAAAGTCGTTGAGTCCGTTGATTTTGCCCTTTTCACCTCTACTGAAGTCACAGAATAATGAAATTGTAGGGGTTGGAAGGGGCCTCAAGAGATCATCAGTAGATGAATTGCCTTGGAAGTGCCCGTTTCTCTGTATTGAGTCTGAATATCAGAGTTGGGTGCTTGAAGTAGGAGATGAAAACTCCATCCTCCCTCTCCTTATTTCAAGCGTGTATTTGTTTGGCAATAGATAACCTCACAGTATTCATTTGATTCTTTAAGCTCATAGAAACAATATTATATCTAAAAACAGCACTAGGAAACCAGGTTCCATCATACATGAAATGCTTTTTACTTTTCAGGGAGCCCATTTGATTTGTGCTCAAAACCAAATTGCAAACATTGATTCAGTCTTTGACCTCCAGCCCTGCTTTTCCACCAGATCAAGAGCTCTATATGCCTTTTGCGAGGGAAGATCTATGATGCTTTGGATAATAGAACCCTAGCAACATACAGCTACAAAGAGGCCTTGAAGCTTGATGTTTACTGCTTCGAAGCGTTTGATCTTTTAACATCACACCACATGCTGACAGCACAAGAAGGTCTGGATAGCAGTATTTCGCTTATACAACTTAGCTGCTTGCTAATATGCTTTTTCCTGGATAATGAAGCAGTATTACAAGTAAGAGGGTATAAAATATGAAGTATAGGTAGCCCTTGAGTGCTAGGAAAATACTAGATGGTGGTTATGTTAAAAATTAAAAGAAAACTTTGAATTGCTCGAAAATTGTAACTGTTCAAATATATGTTTGGACTTTAGATAAAAGTCTTGTGGTGCTAAGAATTAAAAGGAACAAAGTAACCCAGGAGTCTCCTTTGTTAGCTCCAGAACCTCCCATGCTCTTTGCCTAGCCTAGCCAATGTTTTTCCTTGTGTTACCAACTTCACAGCCTTTGAATTCATAAAACCCTGTTGCTTTTTGCTACACTATAGTAGGCACTGTATAATAGAGCATTCTGAGTGGTAAACTTGGATATGTAGCATAAATAAAAATAATGGTGTTATGTCATTAAGTTTCATTTAAAAAGTCTACAAGGAAAAACTAAGTAAGAATTCAATCATTAGTTTCCGTAATTAGTATTACTATGTTTTAGTACATCTGTGCTGTTACTTTGCATCTCTAAGTTCTAATGTTTGGCCTTGCCATTTTTCTTTAATGAGACCATTTCAAAATATTTTTTTTTTAATTTACTTAGAAAAAGAACTTCTTGAATCTCTACCTCTTAGTAAACAATGTACGGAAGAAGAACAAGAATTGCTGCACTTTTTATTTGAGAATAAATTGAAGAAGGTAAAACCATAAACTGAATAAAAAGCTGATGAGTTGCATGAAATTCTTGACTTCAGATGTAAATTTGCTTTGGTTCTCTTCATTCTGAACTTTGGAAAAGCAAGGGCTCTGTAGTGTTGCTTATTTTTAAAATTTATGATGCAGTAGGTATCATTTTATGAACAGTAGTAAAGTTTTGTGTAAACTCATCTGGTTTGGCTTTATTTCTTGAGAAAATACATTAATTACGTAGGCAAAATACCAATTTCCTGAAAATACTACGTTATGACAATATGAGAATATGAGAGCACTGCAAGCCAACTATATATAACTCAGTATTAATTTCTACAGCCTACACTTCATGCTTTGGCAAGCACCTGTAATGGTCCAAATAAGCTTTTAAGTATACTGTAAAGAACCATTTGACAAAATACAGGTCTTATGGACTTTAAGCTTCTTAAAATTCTTAAACTCAATGTCGTTATATTCTTTTAGAACTAAAAATATTAATATTTATAGCGTCTGATTTTTGGATTGGATTTGCATATTGTGTTTCTTTTGTCTTTCAGTATAATAAACCCAGTGAAACATTGATTCCTGAATCAGTAGACGGCCTTCAGGAAAACCTGGACGTAGTAGTGTCCTTAGCTGAAAGACATTATTATAACTGTGATTTCAAAATGTGCTACAAGCTTACTTCTGTGTAAGTATACAAAGCACCTTTGAGGTTTTTTTCTGGTACGATGTAGAATAATAATTCCGACTGGACTTATTGTGACTCTTATTGTACAATGCATTACATGCCTAAGAATTTGATACAGGTTTTCAGGTAGTTTAAATATGTGGTTTGTGCCCAGGACGATATACATGGAATCCTTTGGAACACAGAAGGGGCAAGACTTTGGGGAAAGTTGTAGAGAATGCTGATTGTGTGAATTTGAACAGCTGTGTAAAATCATGATCTTGTTGAAGTAAATGACTCCAATGAAGTCATAAATTTTTATACTTTTTTTTTCCTGAAACTAAATGTTTCCCTTGGCATACTGCTTAATGTTGTAGAGCCTGTTTCCTTAAGCTCAGAAAATACAGGCCTTGCTGAAAAGTTGCTGTCCAGCCTGTGCAGCTTATCGGTTGCATGACCCTGTTGTCTGGTAGTGAAATTTGAAGTGACCTGTAAACAAATAGTATACTGTATTCTGTTTTTCTTCTAACTCTATATTCAGCTTACCAAAATTTTGTGTTAGCCCTGTTAAGTTAAATCAATGGTTGTTTTTCTGGTCTTAAACCTTCATTGTGCCAGTAATTACATTACAGTATTACAGTAGTTATGTTCTAGTTGCAAGCGTCTGTCTAATGCCAGGAGTGGTAATTAACTGGAACATTACACAGTATAAAAACAGCCTGTTTCAAACATACATTTTTGAATTGTATATCACCGTTTTTTTTTCTAATTTTATTTTTTTAGAGTGATGGAAAAGGATCCATTCCATGCAAACTGTTTACCTGTTCATATAGGGACACTTGTGGAGCTTAATAAAGCAAACGGTAAGAAACGCAGCATTTAATGAGTCAAAAGAGCACTGTCATGCTTCATTTTTTTAAATGTGGCAAGAAACCCTCCTATAGTTCATTTTAAAAAATAATCACCCTTAAAATATGATGTGAAAAAATGTATTTATTTTTCCTCTGACTTGCAGTTTCAAGAAAAAAATGGTAAGTGGAAGATAAGGGAGTTTCAGAGCTGATGGTAAGGGGAGGGAAAGTAGTTATGCAAAGAATCTTTGCTCGTGATCATGAGCATTGCTGTCTTTTAACCACTGGTGTATGTAGCCAGAAAGTTTGTGAGCTACAGCTCTCCATTGCAGTTCTTTGATTTATGTGTTGATGTGATCTTCCTGGAGTATCTAGATGTATTTTTCCCCCTTAACAAAATAAAATGTATAATTTAAACTGGGAGGATCTTTTCAACAGTGTGTATGCTTTTTCCATATTAAAAAAATATTTGTGCTCTCTCTCCTTGCCTTTGCTATTGTGATGGTCTCTTTTTAGTTCAAATAAGTTTATAACCAGACACCGCCTTTGCTGGAATTACCAGAATAGCTTACTCGCAGCTGGGATGGCTTTTTCTCATTTCAGACTGCATATAAACATCTAAATCAAGTGAAGAGCTTGAATGTCTTTAAAACCAATTGGAAGATAGAATAAGGAGCTCATATGATTTGCAGTCTCTCAAAGGATGGTGCATTGTATGTACACATAGAGGTCATTAGGTGCACTGGTACTTTTCAATGTTCAGTTAATGTACTTTTCAGTTACTGTACAGTTAGCTACATCTGAAAATGTGGCCAGTACTCTGATCTTCATTTTAAGTCTGCCTTCAAGCTTTTTGTAAATAACCTGGTATTTTGCAAGCAACTTTTCATATGTGTTTTTTCTGAAGCAAAGAATTGATGCCAAGCACTCCAGAACTGAATTCATCAATATAAGAGCACTGTGCTCTGAAGAAATGGTTGTTTTATGTATTCTAATGCAATTTCCTTTGAATTTCCGTTTAGGCGTTAAAATTGTTATCCCATATCTGATTACTTCCATTTTTATTAGAAAATCTGTAGTAAGTTTTCTAACAAAAATAATTCTACTTTTTCTAAAAAGTAATCACATAGAATTATTCCAAATAGTAGAAAAAATAATTTATCTTTGTCCTGTTTTCATCATTAATGCACAGGCCTCTCATTTTGAAATTGAGCTAGCCAGTAGGTTATACTTCTTAGATGTAGAAAGCTGAACTGTGTTTTACCTTTACTTTCTATGGTTGAGTGTAATATACTACAGACATTTACTCTAATGTGCGTTAGTGACCCAATTTGTTGCCGAACTCTTAAGGAGTGGGATGTATAGCTGCTTGTTAGTGTGCTGTAAAGACTTAAGTTTGTTTTTTGACTAATTGCAAAACTGTATCTATTTTGAGGCAGTCCGAAGCATTACCACTAAAACGTTTTTGTTTGCATATTAATACCATTAGACATGCTGCCTATTTGTATAGGAAGCTAAAGGAGGACTTGAAACATCTTAATGTTTTAATGTATTTTAATATTCTTGTCTTTTTTCTTCCCTTGTGCAGAGCTTTTCTATCTTTCTCATAAACTGGTTGACTTGTACCCAAATAATCCTGTAAGTTTTTCTAAGCCTTCATTACCAAGTAGTTTTCTTTAGGTGAAAGCAAATAAAAGCTATAACATAATAGTCAGTTTGAGCAACAGAATATTAAAAATAAATAAAAACAAACAAACAAAAAAACGTTTTCTGACTGGAGCTGGTGAAAATTGTTCATTCCTTTTTTTCTGTACGTTGTAATTATTTTAAAGTGGATTTTTTTCTTAAAGTACCTGTAAAACATTCAACGTGAAGAATTCACTTTGCATAATCATTTAGAAAGTGCTACAATAATAAATGGATATGCCTTTCTGGGCAACCTATTGCAACGTTTGATCACCTTCATTGTGAAAATTGAATCCTTTTATTTAATCAAATTTCCTATGTTGCGACTTGTACCCACTGCCTCCCATCCTGTCACTGTGCACCTCATGAGAAGAGTTGCTCTGTCTCCTGTATTCTCTATGGTTAGATGAAATTGACGACAGCAATAAGCTTTCCACATAGCCCTCTTTTTGAGGCTGAACAAACCCAGGTAGTGACATACAGCTGCCAGCAGTTCTAACTCGTCTGTGATGTAAAATAAATTGAAAAGCTGGCTGTGATTTCTGTGAAAATGTTTGTAGCTTTCGTAATTGGGTTCCCCTGTTAGTTATCACTGTGGTGATGCTTTGCTAAAAGCAGTGAGATATATCTCATAAAACTCTGTTTTTATTTTTAATGTGTAGGTGTCGTGGTTTGCAGTAGGATGCTACTATCTCATGGTTGGCCACAAAAATGAACATGCTAGAAGATACCTCAGGTAAAACTTTTTTTGTAGTTTTCTTTAGTGAATCTGTTTTTCAGTTGCTAAGTAAATATTTAATGACCACATTTGTTGATAAGCTCATACAGTAAGCAGAAGCCTTGGTATGCTGGTTACTACTAAAACATTCCTTTTGTTTCTAACCTGTTTCTGGGATGGCAACTTAGACCTCAACCTTCCAGATACTTTAAAAATAATTTAGAGGCTCACTTTCCTGTTATTGTCAGGTGTCATCCCTGCACTCACTTATGATGCAACTAGGTAATCAAGCCTCCTATTTTTGGTGTAAGGATACTCAAGCATTCTCCCCAGTTCAGGTTGCATACCTAAAAGGGAAGAGTTAAGTAGAATTAGACAGCCAAATGGCAGGATTTTCTTTCTTTGCACAAACAGCCTTGGACTTCTCAGCTGGTCAGTCAGCCCACTGCTCTCTGCTGTGGTCTTTGTATTGATTGTCAGCATCAGAGAGCAGAACCTTGCTGTGAAGTACAACACGTGTTTTGGTACTGTAAGCTTAAACTGAAAAGCCTTAAACCAACCTGTAAGGCTTCAATTTTTCTTCTGAAGACCTTTAAAGACTGGCAATATATGTAAAGATGAGTCACTAACGTAGACTATTTGAATGCCTTATTCTTTGAATGCTTATACTGAGTAGTCTGATTAAATTCCTGGCAATTATCAGTGTGCTCCGTGAAATTCTTCAAGAAGTTGTCCTGAGAGCCTTAAGTAGTTCGAGGGGTGAAATAAAGAACATCGTTATTAAATATGCAAGCATCCTAGGCGGGAGGGACCTTATATATGTGCTGGGGGAAGAAAACCCCACAGAAGTCAGGGTAATCTTGGCAAAGAAGGGAAAAAAGGTATGAGATGCCTGAATTTCTTGGGGAAGAATGATGGCATACAACTACAAGGTTAATGATAACTAGACTAGGCAGTAGTTAGGAAAATGTGGAGATACTGTGGATAAAAACACCAGCTCCCTTATCGTACCTCAGAGTCAGTAGGAGGTCATGCTGAACATGGTAGATGGTACACCTGGGCAGTGCCCAGTATTATGTAAACAAAGTATCGTTCTGGTTGTTCCTGAGGTATCCGCATGCTGATCTCTTCCTTCAGATCTTGCAAAAGGGCTTACCTCAGCTTAGCACCAAATAGGAAAACTAGTTTATTGACAGAACCAGCGTGTGTAGAGAACTCAAGATCGTTGTGAAGCATGTGAATTGAATTCAAGAGAAGGCAGCAGATGAGCTGTTCAGACTCTTAAAATGAACTTTGTTTACCAGTGGTCATTACAGAAGATTTTCGTAATAGATAACTGTCACACAGTATTGTAACTAGTCATCTGAAGCAGATAAAATTTAATTTCAAACATTTGCTTGTGATCTGCTCTTGTTTTTAGCAAAGCTACAACACTTGAGAGAACCTATGGACCTGCATGGATAGCATATGGGCATTCATTTGCAGTTGAGAGTGAGCATGACCAAGCAATGGCTGCGTATTTCACAGCTGCACAGCTCATGAAAGGGTATGTCAAAAATGTCATATTTAGAAAAAACTATGGTTAATCTATAAATAGTACAGAAAAATGACCTATATCCCTTTAAATAGTAGGTATCTGTATATGCAGCAACTCTCTGGTAGAGAATAAAAAGAAGGGGGAAAACAATCTGTATTTGACTGCATTATTTATACTTGATTATTGTTGTAGTTTTGGAAGTCTGAAGTTCAAGTTTTTATTTAGGCAATCTCTATTCTAACTGGAAGTTTTCTAAAATGTGTGACTTGTGTGTTTGTCTTACCAGATCATAAATTGCTGTATAACAGCATCTTGAACAGCTGTTCCATATTGTGGAGAAGGCTGTAAAATGAGTGATGGACTAACCACGTCATATTGCATATAAAACTTTTTTTTTGTAAATGTAGGGAGGAAACTGGGGAGAAAAACCCTCAGAACTAAAGCACTGAGAAAATATACGCGTGTACTTCCAGGTTAAGTTACAGTTCGTGTTGGGGTTCAAATTCTTGTCAATAGCTAACAGATAGAAAGTCTATTTAACTGCCCCTTAGGTTAGCAGTCCATTTAAAATCAGCTTTTCGCTTAGATGTACATATGAGAACACAGTTGGCATTTCTTTATAGTTTGTGACACCATTCCTGATGAAGTGCATGAATTTTCTTTCTAGGTGTCATTTGCCAATGCTCTACATTGGACTGGAATATGGTTTGACCAACAACTCCAAGTTAGCTGAAAGGTTTTTTAGCCAGGCTTTAAGCATTGCACCTGAAGATCCCTTTGTTATGCATGAAGTCGGAGTGGTCGCATTTCAAAATGGAGAGTAAGCTTGCAAAAATAGACTTAATTATGGATTATTCTGAAATGCAATGTGCCAATGTATTTATTAATGTACTTCTATTGAGCAATAGAATACCAAGTTTCATTTGGTTTTAGTTTAGATAGTGTTTAACCTAAACCCTTGCTATCCATTCTATTCCATGTTTAACATTGAACAAGGGGAGAATTTACTGTTTGAGGAATGAGAGATGATTATCTTGCGTGTGCCTGTTGTTGAGTAGTTGCATGCCCTGAAAAAGTGTTTCTCTGCACCCACAAGTCCACAAGTGTACAAATGCTATAAATTTTTGTACAGCAATGCATTTTCTCAAGTCAAAAGATTCCAAATACATCCCACTATATATATAGATAGATAGATAAAACAGATATAGGAACCGTTTAGTGAATATTCTTGACTTGCTTCTGATTTTTTTTTAGCTTTGTCTTGTCAGCTGTTAAGATCACACAGCAAAGTAAGCAAAACACAGCTAAGCATAAATTACTATCTTTTTTACAGATAACTTCATTCATGCCACAAGTAATGTCAAAGAACTGTTGGTTGTAATACAACTTTCTTCATTCTGCTGATGAGAACTCATTGTTAATTTACTTTTCTTTCCTCCCCACCCCTGATATTTAGCTGGAAAACTGCAGAAAAATGGTTTCTTGATGCACTGGAAAAAATCAAAGCTATTGGAAATGAGGTATGTTTCCTAACAATACACATGATCATAAATTCAGAAAACTCCAGGAAGTTCTATGTTTTGTGACAGAACGTTATGCTTGTTTTAAAATAGCTGCAATACGTTCAGTGCCAGGTCCTGCATCTGGGTTGGGGCGATCCCAAGCACAAATACAGGCTGGGTGGAGAATAGGTTGAAAGCAGCCCTGAGGAGAAGGGCCGCAGGTGTTGGTTGATGAGAAGCTGACATGAGCCAGGAGTGTGCGCTTGCAACCTAGAAATCCAACCGCATCCTGGGCAGCATCCAAAGAAGCGTGGCCAGCAGGGCAAGGGAGGTGATTCCCCCAGCTCTGCTTTCATGAGACCCCACCTGGAGCCCGTGTTCAGCTCTGGAGCCCCCAGCACAAGAAGGACTTTGACTGTTCGAACAAGTCCAGAGGAGGGCCACAACAGTGATCGATGATCAAGCACCTCTCCTATGAGGACAGGCTGAGGGAGTTGGGGTTGATCAGCCTGGAGAAGAGAAGGCTCCAGGGAAACTTCACAGTGGCCTTCCAGTACCTAAAAGGGGGCCTACAGGAAAGCTGGGGAGGGACTCTTTGTCAGGGCGTGTAGTGACAGGGCAAAGGGGAATGGCTTTAAACTGAAATCTAGATTTGGATTAGATAATGGGAAGAAATTCTTCACTCAGAGGGTGGTGAGGTACTGGTTGCCCAGAGAAGCTGTGGATGCCCCATCCCTGGAAGCGTTCAAGGCCAGGCTGGATGGGGCCTTGGGCAGTCTGGTGGGTGGTGTCCCTGCCCATGGCAGGGGGGTTGGAACTGGATGGGCTCTACGGTCCTTTCCAACCCAAACCATTCTGTGATTCTACTTGAATTGTCGCATTATTTTTCAGGTAACAGTTGATAAATGGGAGCCTTTATTGAACAACTTAGGACATGTCTGCAGAAAACTCAAGTAAGTGACAGTAGAGGAGCTATGTTTATCTGGAATACTACGCAAATGTAGTTTTTTGATAGGCTTCCTTCTTATTTACATCAAAATTATGTACCATGTGAAAGCAATGTAGAAGCATCTTTTACCTGTTTATTCTTACTTGATAGTAATTTCATCATAGGCTTTCAGATTCTCAAATTTGTCTGAATTCAAACTGCTGCTGCTGTCCCAGTCCTGACATACTGATCTATCATACTTGTCTAGTGATTTAACTGGCTTAAAGGCAGTGTTGTGCTGCTTCACTGCTTGGATCAGTGCTTGGGCTTTTTTTTTTAAGTGTGGTGTTCAGTGACCTTAACACAACAATAAAATGTTACTTTGTTTTTTAAGAACAGAACTAGTTCATATTTCATTTCACATTTCTATTCTAGGATGAGAAAAAGGAAGTGCAAAGAACATATGAAAGCTTTAACAGTTTTAACATGGAGAAACGTTCTCTTCTTAATTACTTTAATCTGATTTTAACCAGTGTTGTCTTTTGGTAAACCGTACTACCGTATGGTTTTTTGTCATGGTTTTAATTGTCCAATTGGTATATAATGTAACTTTGTTTCGGAATTGCTAATGAAAGTGATTACGGTACATATAAGTCATGCTTCTGCTTTGACTTCGGTAGGAATTGCTCTGTGCTTGAATTGCTTGAATTCTTCATTTCCACTGGGAAATTGATGATCTGGATGAGGGCATTGAGTGCACCCTCAGTAAGTTTGCAGATGACACCAAGTTAGGTACGTGTGTCGATCTGCTCGAGGGTAGGAAGGCTCTGCAGGAGGATCTGGAGAGGCTGGACCGATGGGCTGAGGTCAACTGCATGAAGTTCAACAAGGCCAAGTGCCGGGTCCTGCACCTGGGGCACAACAACCCCAAGCAGAGCTACGGGCTGGGAGATGTGTGGTTGGAGAGCTGCCAGGCAGAGAAGGACCTGGGAGTGATGGTTGATAGTCGGCTGAATATGAGCCAGCAGTGTGCTCAGGCAGCCAAGAAGGCCAACAGCATCCTGGCCTGTATAAGAAACAGTGTGGCCAGCAGGGCCAGGGAGGTGATCGTCCCCCTGTACTCGGCTCTGGTGAGGCCGCACCTCGAGTACTGTGTTCAGTTCTGGGCCCCTCGCTACAAGAAGGACATGGAGGTGCTCGAGCGAGTCCAGAGAAGGGCTACGAAGCTGGTGAGGGGCCTGGAGAACAAGGCTTACGAGGAGCGGCTGAGGGAGCTGGGACTGTTTAGCCTGGAGAAGAGGAGGCTCAGGGGTGACCTTATTGCTCTCTACAGGTACCTGAAGGGAGGCTGTAGCGAGGTGGGGGTTGGCCTGTTCTCCCACGTGCCTGGTGACAGGACGAGGGGGAATGGGCTAAAGTTGTGCCAGGGGAGTTTTAGGTTGGATGTTAGGAAGAACTTCTTTACCGAAAGGGTTGTTAGACACTGGAATAGGCTGCCCAGGGAAGTGGTGGAGTCACCATCCCTGGAGGTCTTTAAAAGACGTTTAGATGTAGAGCTTAAGGATATGGTTTAGTGGGGACTGTTAGTGTTAGGTCAGAGGTTGGACTTGATGATCTTGAGGTCTCTTCCAACCTAGAAAATTCTGTGATTCTGTGATACTGATGTATAATAGTTACCTATTCTTCCAAAACCAAACAAAAGGCACTGGTTTTGTGATTTATTCATGACTATAATTGCAGGGTGTGGTGTTTTTTTTTTTTTTTCAAATACATACATCAATTATAATTTCTTTAATCTTTTTTAATTTCTTGCCATAACTAAATAACTACTTACATCACACTTAGGACAACTTGTATTTTGTTATTCAGGTTCAGAAAGCCAACCTAATGCATTCTTACATCCTTGTAAGCCATCTTTCATGAAGATCAAGATGAGAATTTTAGGCAGCTCTACGTATTCGTTGACAAGATAAAATGTCCATAATAACTTATTTTAGTAGTCTTCATAATAAACATCGTTACTTTTATGAAAAACTTACTGGATATGTCTCCTCACCAGCACCATGTCGATGAAATTTAAAAGCAGCGCATTAAAGTATGCTGGTAGTTAACTGGACAGCTAAATAGCACGAGGGAAAATAAAATTCAGACTGCAAGTTTTGTGCAGCAGGCAAACAGCTGCAAATTTTTATGCCTTGTTACCTAATGCCCTTTGCAACCATCAACAAATGAAGTTGTCATAATTTCATTACAATTAGAGACATTAAAATTTCTTCTGAATAGACAATTGCTATCCTTACTTTTAATAGCTTGTGCTGGGTTGTTAAATGTGGCAATTTAATTTCCCAGAGTAGCATCATACGGTACATTTAATCCTTGGTTTGTAAAATAACAGGTGCAATAAGCAGTCTTGCTAAGAGAATTTTCAAAGAAAGTGGGGCTGGTATTTGAAAGAAATTACAGATATGTGTAAATCTTTTTTTTTTTTTTTTTTTCTGATAGAGGCAGCAGCAAAATGGAAGTGTTGGAAGTACCAGTGTATGCAGCACTTAAGGGTTGTGTAGTTTCTGCCTGGGGAGCTTTTCTCATTTTGAACAATGAGTGATTTAGTCTTATATTGCTCCTTTGTTCCCCTGGGGAGAAAAATGAGAGCTACAGAAAGAAACCCAGTATTTCAAGGAGCAACATTCAACATCTAAAGCAATTTACCGTATCAAATTGCTAAGATCCTCTCCAAATGGGGCCTAGCTGCAGACAGCTGTTGTGCTACACAAGGGGAACAATGATTTCTCAATTATGTTGAGGAAGAAAATTATCAATATCTGTGACTCCCGTGCATTCTTTTATGTTAAGAGTATGAAGCAATAATTTTAAGGTTCTTGACAGGATTGCCTGCCACTGAGTTAAGGAAATTACCAATGTAGTGCAATAAGAAAACTCTTTCACCCTGAAATAATAGATATTCTGGTTTTAACCCTAACAGGAAATACGAAGAAGCACTGGAATATCATCGCCAGGCTCTAGTACTAATTCCTCAAAATGCTTCTACTTACTCTGCCATTGGCTACATACATAGTCTAATGGGCAATTTTGAAAGTGCAATCGACTATTTTCATACGGTATGTAACTGGCTTAAGGCACTGGTAACAGATTCTGTATTTACTGTTTCATTCTGCTCCTGTTTTGAAACAGAACCAACAGTTATTCAACCCCTAAATTAGTTTTTATTTTCTAATCTTTTTTTTTTAAAAAAAAAAAAAAGCCTTCCTAAGTTTTCTACTAAAGTTTAAGTTTAAAAAGAAAGCTACCTTTTGGAACATTGTAGTTGGATCCTTCTTTCTTGTAAGCTAATTGAGTTTTATGTACATAAACTTCTCATTCTCATGAAATTATTTGAAATACTTCCAACCTATGTCTCAAAGTAAAAATGTGACAGTTTTGGAGACTTCACATTTTCATGGAGTAACAGTGAATTTTCTTGAGTTCTAAGTTTTCAGCATTCAGGTTGATTGGCTTGAGAATTTAGCTGTAGTTCCATTTACCTAGAAGCTTTGTTACTACACAAAGTTAGGTGTAATTACTTAAGCATGTCTCTGTCTTTCCTTATCAATTGTAGTTTAGCTATACAAAATTAATTCCCTTACAGGTTTTAGAATTGTTATTTTAGTATATTTCATGATTTGTGAATTATTCTGTCTGGACACATCCATTTCTGGTTTTATTTTTGTGTTTTGCTTTCTTCAGCCATTTCATATGGCAATATTTTGTTTGCACGGTGTTTTTGCATTTACTGTAAAGACTACATTCGTTAATTATCAAGCAACAAACAGAGTAGTGGACTTAAGATGTAAATGGTTTTATTTACAGCTGAATAATTTTTACTTTTGTGTTTTTTGTTTTTTTTTTTAATAGGCCCTTGGTCTTAGGAGGGACGACACATTTTCAGTCACGATGCTTGGCCATTGCATAGAAATGTATATTGGTGATTCTGAAGCTTACATTGGTAAGTCTGTCACTTATGCTGACTGCTAAAGTCATTAAATTCCTTGAGAGAAGTCTTTGCTCTTACATCAAGAAAAGACTGTCATGTAGATTGTTTACCTAAGTTAACTTAAAGTAGAATATGTATATTTAAAAACACAATGAAAAAAAAATTTCAGAAATGATCAGCATTTGCAGATGACCGTTGTTTTTTGTAAGCATCATTGAAGTAGATAATTCTTACTGGTGTACAGAAAGTGAGTACTTTACCAGTGGAGGTGGCAATGATGATTTCTTTTTATAGAAAATACTGATTTTTGGCAGCTTAGAAACCAAGGGGGAGGGGGGAATAAAATAAGGATTAGAAAATCAGAGGTCATAATTTCAGCTAATACTACTGAGGAGTGATATGGGCAAGATATTTTCACAATATAGAAACTGTGGTCTGTGAAGACAGGATGAATCCTTCTGCCTCCAAAAATAGAGCTTTACATGTGGTTTAAAAAAAAAAGTTCTTCATAATGGTAGTACATTATATTGCTGTAGCCTGAGATATTCTGTGAAAGTTTTCTGCCCCCAAAAAAACTTTATAGCAACGTATTTCTGCTTCGTTAAACTTAATTTATCAATAATGAAAAAAGTCGATGTCCAATCTGCATGTTAATAAGCCGAAGCCATGTAGTCATCTGTGTTCTTTGTTTCTCCAGCACATTTTTCGCACAGTTGAAGCAGATGTTTCTTCTCGATAATGTCTTGCTCCATATAGTCAGTTAATGCATACAGAGTGACCATGCAGCTGTGTGCTATACATTGATGCACGCCATGATGCATGTAACTCTAAACAACAAGAAAAGCCCTCACGGGGAAGGGAAATGGCAATTACTTCTAATAAGACTTCAAATCTGAATCTTACTTAGTATGTTGTGCTTTTTTAAAAAACAAGGAGTTGTCTGGATTTTGTCAGACCAGCTCTACTACAGACTTCAGTCATTAAGCAGCAACAAGAGTTTGCTGTTCCAAATACAAAGAACTATAATAGTTTTAGTAGTTGATGATAGCTTTTTAAGATGCATGTTTGGGAGTGTTCACGTGGAGTAAACTAATGGTTTGACTGTTTTCCTAGGAACAGAAATCAAAGACAAATTACGATGTTATGACTTTGATGTACACACAATGAAGACGTTAAAGAATATAATTTCACCTCCCTGGGATTTCAGAGAATTCGACATAGAGAGACAGACTCTGGATGAAAGTGGTATAGTAACATTAGAAACATCACATCAAAGGAAAAGTACAGATACCAGTCGTCCATTGGAAGAAACATTTGAAATTGAAATGAATGAAAGCGATATGATGCTAGAAACATCCATGTCAGACCACAGTACATGACCGTAAATGCTGGTAGAGGGCTCATTTTGTCAGTGTTTGTTTTAGCATTTTTGTTATGGTGTTATACTTTTGGGAATTTGCTATTTTTATATGAATTCAAACTGCTACACTGTACTTAACACCGGAGAAATAATGCTTGCCTTAAGGATGATTAAAATATACATGATGGACTATTTCTGATTTTATTATTTCTACAAAGTTAATCATACGTGATGAAGTAAAAAAATAAATTGACATTATGTTTTTAAAACTGTTTACTCATCCTTGTGTCTGCCATCTGTAGGACTGAAGGTTTAAAAATAATACTTTAAAATGGAACTGTTTACATGTGCTGAATGGAATAGCCAGAGTCTAATATAGTAATTGTGGCTTCTGAGTTTTCATCCTGTCTGTGAGGAATGCTTTCATAGTAAATAGACCAAAATTCATGAGGTTTTATACTTAATACTTCATTAATGTGTATCCCTTTACAGAGTGATTTCAGTGGTTTTCCACCACTGGACTCTAATTGGGCATACCTTAAATTGATGACAAAGCATGTTACTTTGTTATACCTTCTCCTAACTGTTGTTGACTTTAGATCTTTACCATTCTTCTGTATTGTGCTACTGAAAGATCATTTATGAACTGTTTCTGGTAAGGTGACTAGACAACCATGAATGGCAAAAATGTTGAGATAAATCAGTGTTTCCTGCCATTAGCGACATCTGTGACACTTTTCAATAGTGTAACAATCAAGTTGTAAGCCACAGTGTACTACTTCTTGAAGGGACTGCAGTCGTTCTCTTTACACACAGTTGTTCTGTCAAGGCAAATGACTAATGGAATAATACGAGTATACAGTTTTTACAAGTCTCTAAAGTGGTATTTTCAAATGTCATCAGTTCACTGAAAAATATTAAATATGTCTCCGAAACAGAAGCAGTGACTTGTCCAGCCACTAAACAGAACAGTTTGCCTTCTTAGCGTGAACGTTGAACATACTTTGTGTAAATTTTTCCCTTCCCTTCTTGCCTGTTCCACATATGTCACTGTGAGGGGCTTAAAATTAAAAACTTAATGCTACAAGCTGTCATAATGTTTTCTGTGACTTACAGCTAAGTTTTGACATTTAATGAACGAAGAGATTTTCTGAGGTTTAGCGGTCCAGACTTCAGTTGGAAGTATTTCAGAGATCAAGAACTAGCAATTTTTCTGTAGATAATTTTTTTTGATGAAATAAAAAAAAAAAAAATGGCTACCCTATGTCTTAGCAAAATAGAATGGTCAGTCTAAAATGTTATTTCTACGCTGTATTCCAGTACGCTTGTGTTAATATTTACACATTTATTTTCAATTATACGTTTAGCACAAAATGTGTATGTTTGGTTATCTTGATATAACTTTCATCTACTTCACTGGGGGCAAGTTGTTTAAAAAAAACAAAACTAATATAGTTGTGTAATTTGGGAAAGATTTCCTATACTTCTTTCCATGCTTTACATAAATATGAAGAGAGTAGAGATGAATCAAAGTAACTATATTGAAATCTTGCCATTATTTTTTTGCTTTTTAGCAGTCTGTCTTCATTAATGTTCCTATTAACTAAGACTGATAATAAGTTTACTTTTAACTTTGCTGAAGAACGGGTATCAAGGAATGGGCTATTACTGTAATAATAGCAAGTGGTTTGGGTTGTTTTATTGTGGGTGTGTGTATGAAGAGTTTTGCATAAACTGAGATGGGAACTAGTACTCATCCCATTACATCTGCCTCAGTGTTCACTGAGTTTTCAGTGGCCAGGTTCTGAATCCAAAGGACTAGAGTTGTTGAAGACCATCACTTGGAGAAATTGCCGGGTGGGAAGGCCATCACTCTTTCATCTGAGGTACCTGGCTAGTGAATTGGAATGATAACTTTCATTCTCCCCTCCTGTGCTTTGCTGATTTGCTTGCTGTGCTGCTCAGAAGGATGTGACTGATTGTCTCCATTCTTCAGCTCTTTTCCTGGCAGCTCTCTCACAAATCTTCAGCTGGAACAGGGAGACTTCATCATACAGGCTGTGTATGTAGATAAAACCCAGGGCAATGGCTTTTTTTCCCTCTATATCTAGGCCTTACTGAACAGGCTGACAAGGGGAACACGGTAAGGGGCAGAGTCTCACTTCAGAGCTGATCTGTGGCATGGGGTGTGGAGCATCACAGGGCTGAGGAGTCAATCAATGTCTCTGCTGAGGTAACCGATGGGTTAAACATCTTCTCTGACCATTTCTTGGGCTCAAAGACAGCAAACGGCTCTGTTGGCATCATCTCTGGGGCAGAGTGGTAGGAGTGGGAAGGAAAGGATGGGATGCAGAAAACTGGTGTTTCTATAAAGGCAACATATCATGACGTTGCACCTCTACAGCTATCTGAAGGTTTTGTTTGTTTGTTTTTTGGCAGGCTGGCTGTTGCTAGCCATCATTTATTGGCATCAAATATTACCTAGAAGGAAACATATGCAAAGTGTTATAGACTGAATGATTTTTCCTGGACAATAACAGAGGAATTCTTGATAAGGCTTGGCTGGGCTCCCAGCCCTTTAGGCGGATACAATTAGGTTAGAGCTTGTAATCTGATGACGTGTGTCTCAGACAGGACTTCAGGAAACATTTCTTAATCTCTCTTCTGTTGTTTGGTGTTTTGATCTGCTGTTGTTCTGCTCAAATCCTCATCTTCGTATCTGCAGCTCCTGATGTGCCCTCATTTTCTGCACATCCCAGCACCTGTCCTGCTTCAGTCCTGCTCTGGCCTAGACTCTGCTTCCTCGACAGTGCTTGGTGCCTTTCTGGGTTATTCTGACATTCTGATTGTCAGTTTGGCTCCAGGTAACCAGAGCACTGTTCTTGTCCTCGTGAAGTCTTTGGTTATTAATTTTGGCCTGACATGACCTCAACATGACCTCAGATTCTTGACTGTTGCTTCTGGTCATTGCCTCAGTAGGCTTAGGGCACAGGTACAAGGGAGCAGGTGTTGATCAGGATGAGTATCTTATTCACGTCTCCAAAAGGCATATCCACAGATGTATAAGACATAGCCTGCTCTCTCGCTTGCAAGGGTCAACCTTGTCCCATGGTGGGGGGACCTGACTGTTGCCTCAAAGGTTTTCAGAATAGGTTTAAAAAGCCACAAGGTACTTCTGCAGATAGTTCCACCTGCTTCCCATGCTCTTCCCAAGTACTGTTGCCTGAAAGATTTGGAGAGGAATAACACATTTCAGAGTTTCCTTGCTCAGTGCCACCTTCTTTTACTATTCCACATTGAAGCACCTCTATCCTTTGTGCTGTGGATGGCTGTTTGAGGACTGGCGATGCAGTGGCACCTGAAGATTGGCAATGACCCTGTGTATTCTGCTTAAATTGCAGGCATTTTTACTCACTCTGTAGCTCCAGAGGAGTCCATCGACATGCCTGTGGCCTGGACCCTTACTTCAGAGTTTGCTGTGCATCTGTCACTGTTCCTAGAAGCAGCCCAAGACCCCCCAGCAAACCTAGGAACTCCAGCTGAGTTCTCCAAGGCTCAGTCTGGAGTTTTACAAAGCAGGCATTCTTTAATTGCAGCACCAGATGCATCGCTCCACCTAGTGTATGTGCCAAAGTGTTCAAGCTACAGGGGTTATATACAATCAAAACATGTATGTTCATCAGATTTCCAAGAAATAGTTAACGTATTCATACTACTGCCCATAGCTCATTAAAACATATAAATGTCCTTGACGCATGCACATTTGTTTCCGCTGGTGGTCTTTCAGGGGTCTCTGGTAGCTGTCAGCATACTAACCAAAGTCAGTTACGTATCCAAGGACCTGTGTATACCATGAGTTCCTCACCTATTTTTTTCAGACACATCCTCCAGGTCTGGGTTGTCCTGCCCCACTCCCCTGTTATGGGATACAATTCTGTATGGCCTTACAGTTAAGGCTGACTAGTGAGTAACACCAGAGAGAGAGTTTCTAGACTTTATTCTAACTAAACATGGTAAAGTTTAGGCCTGCCTGCTCATAAAACATTTCAGATTTGGTTCTTTTATTCTACCAGGGACAGAACCGAGTGTGCTTCAAGCAGTTACTTAGTCTGGAGAAGAGGAGGCTCAGGGGAGACCTCATTGCTCCCTACAGCTACCTGAAAGGAAGGGGTGGGGAGCTGGGGGTCGGCCTCTGCTCACAGGTAACCAGTGACAGGACTAGAGGGAATGGCCTCAAGTTGCACCAGGGGAGGTTTAGGTTGGAAACGAGGAGACATTTCTTCTCAGAAAGAGCAGTCAGGCACTGGGACGGGTTGCCCAGGGAGGTGGTGGAGTCACCGTCTCTGGGGGTGTCCAAGGAAAGGCTGGACGTGGTGCTTGGGGACACGGTTTAGTGGGTGACATTGGTGGTAGGGGGGTGGTAGGACCAGATGATCTTGGAGGGCTTTTCCAACCCTAATTATTCTATGGTCCCATGGACACAGGCCTTCTAAAGCCTCCGAGGAGAGTGAGGACGGGGATGGGGGTGAGGCTGAGGGCGGCTGATGACGGGCCCCGCCCCCAAACCGCTGCCACCGGGAGCAGGAGATCCCCGCTCTCCCCTCAGCGACCTCTCGCGAGATTCCGCCTGTCCGGCGGCCAGTTCTCGCGAGGCTTGCTGCCGGCGGCGGCCCCGCGCGGTGCGGGGGGTGGCGGAGCGCTGCGACATGGCGGCACCGCCGCGCCGGGAGCCGGAGGCGTCCCCGCAGCCGCCCTCCCCGCTGCCGCCGCCGCCACTTCCCCCGGCGCCCGGTAAACAGCGAGAGGAGAAAAAAACGGCGCTGAGCAAAGTGAGGGGCGCGGCGGCGGCGCGGCGGGGGGCGGCTCGGCTCCAAGCGGGCCCGGGCGGTGACGGGGCGCCCCGCGGGGCCGGCGTGAGGTGGCCCCGGGACGCCCTGAGGCGAGTGGGGGAGGGGGGGGTGGTAAATAAATCCGCGGGGTAGGGACCGGGAGATCGCCCTGCCCCTGCTCCCCGTGGGGTCCCTCCCACGGGATGCCGTCCTTCCCGAACTAAGCCTGCGGGGGCTGCCCACAGGCAGCAGCTCTCCAAGCACTGCTCCCACACGGCTCCGTACCACGGGGTCCATCCCCCAGGAGCAAACTGCTCCAGCACGGGTCCCCCACGGGCGGCAGCTCCCCCCAGACCCTTGCTCCTGCGTGGGCTCCTCTCCACGGGCTGCAGCTCCGGCCCGGGGCCTGCTCCTGCGGGGGCTCTCCATGGGCCGCAGCCTCCTCCAGGCCACATCCACCTGCTCCACCGGGGGCTCCTCCACGGGCTGCAGCGTGGAGATCTGCTCCATGTTGGACCCATGGGCTGCAGGGGGACAGCCTGCTCCACCAGGGGCCTCTCCACAGGCTGCAGGGGAACTGCTGCTGCCTGCCTGGAGCACCTCCTGCCCTCCTGCTGCACTCACCTTGGGGGCTGCAGGGCTGCTTCTCTCACATCATACCCTTTTTTTTTTTTTTTTGCTTTCCTAAATGTGCTCTCCCAGAGGCCGACCCAGCATCGCTCCCTGGCTCAGCTCTGGCCAGCAGTGGGGTCCCATTTGGAGCCAGCTGCAGCTGGCTCTGATCTGCCATGGGGCAGCTGCTGGGCTCTGCTCACAGAGGCCACCCCGACAGCCCCCTGCTACCAAAACCTTTACATCTAAATACAATGCATTAAGATGATGTTATAATAAGAGACTTAAAAGTTAGTTTAAACCATTTAAAAAAGAAAGATTGTAAACGTTTTATGTAGTCAGCATCTATTTTTGGTGATTTTTTTTAATACCTTCTCGGCCAGATTGCAGTGGTTCTGGAGCTTTTCATTAGATTATTTCAGTTACCTGACAGTTTTGCAACGTGAGCAGAACCTGAGATAGGACAGTCTTTCCATCTGTCAGCAAATCTAAGTAGGTGAGTCTGTCTGGCATCCACTGTGAGGATGTATCCACTGTAAGGCTAACGCTCCAACCCAAACTCCCAATTTAAGGAAGAGTTTTCAAAAGAGAAGTAATACGATTTGTTTAGTCTTTTTCCATGCTATTTAGATCAAGGATAAATCTCCATTTTATTTTATATATGCAGGTAGTCATTCGACGCCTTCCTCCTTGTCTAACTAAGGAGCAACTGGAGGAACAGTTACATCCTCTACCTGCCCATGATTATTTTGAGTTTTGCACTGCTGATCCCAGGTGAGGATGAGCTGTTCATAGAGGTTTTCAGGTGTTTAAAACCTAATTAAGGTATTTTGGACGTACCAAATTGTGCATTTTGTCCATGGAGCCCTTTTTGTTAGTTTGGTCAGTTACTTAAAATGTTTCTGAAAAGCGGGATAAAAATCCAGAGATAATGCCCCTTTCTTTTAAACTGGTGATTTTAAAACAGGAAGTTTTTATGTGCAAATAGGGCATAGCTTTGTTGGAAACTCTAATGTTTCTTTTAACCTTCATTGCTAAAATGCAACAAGCTGTTTATCAGCTGCGAGAAAGACAACCTAGGGTAAATATTCCGGAAATTTTTTCATGTGTGCCATTTGAGCTTAGCTTTGTTTGCTTATGTGTCTTTTTGTTTATTTCGTACAATTTTTTTTTCAAGTAATCCACTTCTGTGCATTTTTTGTGTAATTCAAAACTAAGTAATGTAGAGAATAATAAGTTAGAATTGCTGGTATATTTATTTAATATACGCAGTATCACAGTGGCCAAATATCATCCCCTTTTGAACAGAACAATTTCTAGAAGAGAAGAAACTTAACCATTAAAATAAACCAAACCTCCTATATGCTGCATCTACACGTGTTCAGAAAAACTAAAGGATGTGATTCATTTCGCCCAGCCTGGCCTATCTTAGTGTGCAGTGAATCATCCTCCACAGGCATCAGATTATTTTCAGTGCCTACAGACAGATCCCGGATCTTGATTGCAGATCAGCTTTTAAAGTTAGGGGTGACCCCCAGAGCAGATAGCCTTTCTTCAGGGAGTTGTCTGTAGCCAATTGCACTTGGAACAATCTAGTTCCTGGGCTGATTTTAATTGAAAGGATACTGCCACTGCGTTTTAGATGGGTACATCTGATTATATCGGTTCTCTTGGAGTCAGTTCCACAAGCAGAAAGGAGCAAATGTCTCTATTAGCAAAGCCTCCTGGCAGTTGGGTGCATCAAAATAGTAGGTGCTTCAGCTTGAATGGTAGAACCACATAGGGTGTGAAGTTAGAACAGTATTTAGTCTGATGGAAAGTCTTTATATTTACCTGCACATTTCTTCTGAACCTAGCCATCCATATTTCCAAATGGTTTTCCTGAAGGCTTCAGTCCCAACTGTTTATTTGATAAGGGGAAAAAATCTGAGGCAAACCAAAAATTCTCCAAAGACTGTCTTTGTCCTCAGTGTGTATAGCTGCATAAATGCTACGAACCAGTTCAAAAATGACCATTTTAATTTTCCAGAACAGTCACTGACATAAGAATCTGGGGAGTCAGCAGCTGCAGGAAAGATAAGCAGCTGGCAATTTTTGTAAATAGAAAGTTTCATTTTTCTCTCCATGTGATAAAATTTGGAGCACTCAAAAGTCTTGCTGTCCACTTACCAGTTACATCCATGTCAGGTTCTTCATGAAAGATTTTGCAGCTTTTTTCTCAGGTTGTGCTAAAAATAAAGTCTTATTTTTTATATATTGTTTATATATCACTTTGCTACTAGAATTTAGAATGTAGCAAGCAACAAATGCAAATTTTTAACTTTGTTTTTGAACAATGAAATCTCTTGCTGGGTGTTACTTGGATTGTCAGTTGCCTTGATTCATTTACACGAACCTTGTAATAAAATAATGATCTGGGAGAAAAATGTTCTATTCCTCCTGAGTTTTGGATTCATGTTCTCTTACGCCTTTATAAATTTGGACTCTTTAGGAGGAAAAAATTCTCATTATAAATTTGGATTTTTCTTAGGGAAGCATTTCATATTCACTTTTTCTTGTTTTGTCTTGTTGCTTGTTTTCATACAGAAGATGTATTTTTTTCAGAATAGGTTTATGTTATAAGGTACATGTCTACAACCCCTTTTAGCAAACTGCACTGTTTAAATGGTCTTTCAGCTGCAGTTCGGCAAAAAATTGAACTGATTATTTGATCTTTTACTGGCCCAGCATAATCTTGGCCCTTTTGCCCACTTTGTTCCAGTGCTGACCCATAGCCATGTAAACGTGCTTATGATTCAAATCATGATGTGTTCACACACTCTAGAACACTCAGTAAACTTCCAGAAATTGTTAAGGCTGGAAGTTAGGAGACATTTCTTCTCAGAAAGAGCAGTCAGGCATTGGGGCGGGTTGTCCAGGGAGGTGGTGGAGTCACCGTCCCTGGAGGTGTTTGAGGAAAGGCTGGACGTGGTGCCTGGGGACATGGTTCAGTGGGTGACAGTGGTGGTAGGGTGTAGTAGGTAGTTTGTAGTTTCTCCTTTTTTAAGAAACTTCGTCAGGACATCCTCTACCACTTGCTCTCAGAGAACTTGAGGGGTCGAACTGTAGCTGCTTCAACCTTTTTATTTCCAAGGTCATCTCTCCCCAGAGGACAAAACAAAGATTTGCAGTCCTGCCTATATGCTTTTGCAAGATGCGCATGCATATATCAACTCCAGTTTTACTTTCTTGCACTCTAAAGGGTATTTGTAAGTTTACAATGTCTCGTTTTTATACACAAACTGTAAAACTTTCATTTTTATTAAAATGTCATTGATGTATAACAGTTGCATCCATTTCAGTAAAATCATTTCACAAAGTATGACTATCGTGTTGTATTTCATTCATTTTCCCTGATTCATTTGATTCACTGCATTACATTTATTTTTCTCTCTTGTACACTGGGATCAAAATACAAGCAAAACGTTGTTTTTGTGACTGACTCCGTGGCCTCGAGGGACGTTTGGTAGCCAAGCTGCCTATAGCTACTAGCAAAGACTGCCTACCTGATGGTCTCTCTTGTTCTCAGGCTCCAAATAACAACTGCTTCTTCCAAATATTCTTTTAAATCTCCATGGAAATGTTTCTGAGTCTTCTAGATCTCTAGTCCGGTGGTTGAGCTCTAGCCTGCAAAATTCGGGTTGTCCCTCAGGACTGGCCGTGAGTGCCAGAACTCCTTCATGGCCTTGGGAAGTTGCAAGAGTAGAGATCCAAACAGGAGCTTTGCTGATGTGAAAGCCAGTCAAGCAGTTGATGCCGTACCTTATATTCAAGACAGCGGTTAAGCTTCTTGCACCCAGCAGGTCTCTTCTGCCCCTTGAAGCTGCTTCACAACATTTTGCTCAGGATTATTGTAGGCAAATAGCGTTTGTGCTGTAGGATGGCAGTACGCACATGGGAACTGCGGCTCTAAAGGGGCAGCACCTTTAGAGCTTCAAGAAGATCACCACAACTGCAGAGTGTTTCTGCTCCCCTGCCAGGCAAACAGTGCTCATATCAAAAACGGGAAGGCTCAGCTCATCTAGAAGCATGCCACTGCCATCCTCTGTATGAATGACAACAGCAGGTGAGAGACAGGATGAACACCAGTGGATTTTAGCTTGACGTGACAAAATAGACAAAAGAGTTATCAATTTGATCAGAAATCACTCCCAAATTTATGCATTGAGATTTAAGTGTACGTGCATGTCACTGTATGTTCATACATACCAATATAGGCATACACCACGACTCACTACCTTGGTAAGTATTTTTACTAAGACACAATGGCTATTTTTAGAGTTTGCATGTTACAGTTATCTTTTATAGTTATAGTGTATTTATAGTTATTTATAGTGTATTTATAGTGTTATTTATAGTGTATTTATAGTTATAGTGTATAGTTTATAGTGTATTTTATAGTTATACTGTTATAGTTATCTTTTAGATAGCTATTTGAATTTGCTTTCCTCTATACCAATTTTTCTACACAATTGTGCTAGAAATACTTTCTAGAAAAAGTAAACTATTGGAATGCTTCTGTTACTAAACTTGCCATAAAGGTAAGGGTTTAAAGGGATGTTTCGTATTAGAGAAATGCAGATTACCTAGAAGATTGAGTACCCTTCAATGCACAACAGCAAACAAAGAAACTGTGTGTTGAACTGAAGAAATGTGTGCAAGCAGACTCATCTGGGTTATTTCTACAGAGGTCCCTCTAATTGATATCCCAGAGATGCCAACATCATGTACGGTGCATCTGTCCAAAACATGATATGGATGGAAAATAGCATTACAGGCAGCCAGCATATGGCAAAATAGAGCCAGCTGTCTGCTTCTAAACCTAGCCATGCAACCTCAAAACCAAATTTCAGATCCCAAGAGAAATCTCTGCCGGTGGATACTTGAAAAATGCAGGAGGCGCACAGGGTCCGATGGCCCTTTTCTAGTGCACTGCCTGGGGGCTCAGCTGGAAGGCAATGTCCCGAAGAGCAGAAGCTGTGTTTTTTCTGATGACTGCTGAATATAAAGTACAACAGTGGAGCAGGAGTGTTTCTTCCTAGGAGAGGTTGGTGGCCGCAGAGTACTGGCCCTGCAAAACATGCATTCCCTGCTCCTCGGCAGCACTGGTGAGTTGGTGGAGGAGAGGTGACAAGGGAATCAAGTGCGCAGTTGCAGTTGGAAGTTCAGCTTTTGCAGCCTGGAGGAAGAGACAGTATTTCATACACAGACCAGTGCTAAGCACCTCCAGTTTGCTAGTTTTCGTTAGCTTTCCATTTAGAGAGTGGATTTTATGCATTTTTTTAGGTACACTGCACACTTGGTTGGGTAAGAAGCCTGAAGGAGGCTGAAACACTGAGATCAGGCTCTTAAACATGAAGCGCTCCGACATCTAACTTGGGCGCGTACGAGATCTGCCTGTGTAGGAGTGGCTGCATCAGAGAAAGAGCCTGTAATTGCTAAGCATTGTCACAGCAGTACTTCTACAACCTTCTACCCTGACATCTACCACCAGTAGCGGAGAGACAATCCTGCTTGGCTGTGCCACTGTGCACATCAGTATCCTACTGGGGACAAACATGCCTATACATTTTTGTATGTTCCTGCTGAGGCGATGAAGTTCTTGAAGACCTTATAATGTGTAGTAACAATGTTGGATCCCTTATTTGCAAGATAAATTCTAAATCTCTGCATTCCAGAGTCCTGTTTACACATTACAAACCCTCTTTTTTCTCTTACTAGTAAATGCTTAATATCCACATCAAATATTTTCTGAAAGATAACTCTGATAAATCTAAGCAAAAAAAAATGTTTGGAAAATATTATGTTGTGTACCAGGAAAAGATTGTGTTGCCAGAGCAGGCAGGAAACAGATGGTGTTGATGTGCAAGCGAAAGGAAACAAGGAAGGAACAAGTCTTTGTATTTTCATTTCTTTCTCACGATGGTTATGTGCCCAACCACAGGGCATCAGTTACTGCGGAAGAAAAAAATCATCTATATGATCAAGCTGCTTTGTGCACTGAGAAGTGGCATTTCTGTTGTATTTTACAAAAGCTGAAGATGGTAAAACACTGCAGTACTTGTTAGATTAGGAAAAGAAAGTCAGGGCTTCTTCATCTCAAATACCTTTATGTTTTCTAAAGTTTTTTGTTATATTTTTTTAACTGTGTGTAATTATGAAAAATGTTACATTTCATCTTTTTTTTTTTTTCTTGCTTTGAAATCACTGAGGTGGAAGCTGACTTGTTTCATCTGCCTTGCATCTTGCTGGTGACTCCACAGCCCCCCTGGAGATGCCTTGTGTTGCATGTGCTTAAGAGGCTTGCAAATCTGCTCACAGAGAAGTCTGCAGGGGTGAGGAACCCCTTGACAAAGCACATCCGTGTGCCACCATGCCCGTTTGGTTGATCTGTCCGGAGATGGCTTGCACGCTGTCTGCATAGTGCTGTGCAGCATCTGTGTGGGCTGTGGTGGATGAGGGAGCACGTAGTGCCCGTAGTGTCTCTCAGCACTGCTTTGTGCCACCAGCAGAGCCCTAGCTGTGGCCAAGCAAGCATTTTTGTGGTTACCTCCCTCCATGGAGATCTTCAAAAGCCATCTGGATGTGGTCCTGGGCAACCTGCTCCAGGTTGAGCAGGGGTTACACCAGAGGACCTCCAGAGGTCCCTTCCACCCCCAACCATTCTGTGAGTCTGTGATACCTGCTTACACTTCACCCAGTGCTATTCCATTCCTAAAATACAAAAACAGTGAGTAAATATAGATGAAATAACTATTCCTTAGAATTATAAAGTGCATCCTCTGCATGCTGTAGAGGCACCCTGTAAACAGCTGTTTGCAAAACATCTGAGCAAGAAAAGCCCTCTAGTTCCTTATTAAACATTTCTCTTGGTTGCGATGTCAAATGCAACTTAGTTTGTTCTACAAAATGGCCAGTTATTGACAGCAGTGCTCATCATGGTCACCTTCCAACACCCAAAATGGATGCATGTTTGAAAAACAAATAAATGATCACTTGGTTTGTAGTGACCGTGATTCTTCAAGATGCCACATGGGTGGATCGTGTGGTCCAATCCGTATCTTTGCTCTTTCTTGCTAGCTGCGAAAACTGGTTCTGAAATAGTTAAGAAATTGAAGTCTGGTTGCAGCTGTGTGTTTTGATTGTCTGCTGCTTTGGCTGGTGAGTTTGTCTGAAGATGGGACTTGCAGCAACGACGTTATGAACATAGGTATTCTAAAATGACGGGCTTATGTCCAGATATGTTCAAGTATTTTCCAAATAAATGGTTAATAAGTAGCCATTGCTAAAGGCTGTTTAAGCCAAACTTTTATACAGTTTTATACTGATTAGGTGGGAGGGAGAGCTAAAGCTTGTACCTGACACTTGGCTGAGGGGTGGTATTGTATTGAATTACCCCAATTCCATTGCGGTTGGTGATGTGCCAGGTTTTGATCAAGCATGCTAACATTTACACACCTAGAGTGGGACCTATGCCAACAAATTCTAGGAGGATCAGAATTGTTTTCGGTAAGTACCTGTTCTTTCTTTTGCTAAAAATGTTTTGGATTTTCACAGTAACTGTTCTTTGCGACAAGACACTGCACATATATTCATACACATGTATCAAATGGGGTTTGTTTATCAGTATGTGATTCAGCATATTATCCTGCCAATTACTAACTTATTTAATTTTCCCTAAAGAATCTCTTTGAATACAGTGACAGCTTGGCAACTGCCACTTCACTGGGAACTTTCACTTTACTTACTACTATTTCAGCAACAGAAAACTTTCTTAACATGCCCAAGAATTTCCCCCAAACTCTGCTGTTATTCCCCTCTCAGATGATAAACAATTATACATAAAGCTTTGATCCTGCAAAATGAAAATGTATGCTCTGCAATTTAGGGAGACAAAACAAAATAGAAATACTTGTCTCAGTTCAGAATGAATTTCATAGTTGCATCCAGGAATGCAGTCATTCGGTTACTTTTTGTCATATATATATATATATTTTGTATATGCATATGAATATGCAAGGACTTCAGTATGCATGCTTAAGTTAGCCATTTCCCAAAGAGGATGAGAACTGCAGTGTGATCTTAGTAGTTTTAACTTTTTCCAGTCCTGAACAGACTAGTAAATAACAGAAAATAAAATTGTTTCTTGTTGCAGCCTTTATCCTCATCTTTACTCGAGAGCATACATTAACTTTAGAAATCCTGAGGACATCCTTCTTTTTAGAGATCGCTTTGATGGCTATGTCTTCATTGATAATAAAGGTTGGACTATTTGTAAGATATTACGTGTGTCTATATACATATATATCATTTTAGAACATGAATTCATTTCATTTTTTAGTGATGCTTTTTTCTGCTCAATATACAATTAATTGCTTAAAAACACACTGAACCAGAATCTAGCTGCTAGAAGATGATAAAGTGCAAAATGTATTTGTCCACTTACTTGTCTGTGTGGTGCACATGCTTTATCTGCATTCTTGCACCTTAATCAGTCCATTATCAGGATCCTATTAATTATCCTGTGTGAGCTTCACAGTTCATCACAATGATAACTTGATACATTAAAAACATGAGTGGCTGGATCTTCAGTGTGTTCCCATTTTGAGAAACCAAAACCAAACCAGTTGTCTCCACCATTTTGGTTGCCCAGTTTGAGATGTGTATGCCATGTTTCAGAGCATTTACGTTCGATAGAACTTTAGATCTAGTCTGATGTCCACAGCTGAGAGAGCTTTCAGGCATTTGTTGATAGGAGCACAGACATCTTGAGTTGCAAGAAAAGGAGTTGCAAGGTTAGTTGCCATCTTTAAAAATTTCAGTCTACAGAAGATAGTCCAACAGTAAAGAAAACCACTGTAATTTAGGTATGGGTAAATCCTGTTCTATAGTAGCTTTAAACAGCTGTAGTCAAGAAATTGTGCTTTGTCTGTAGCTGTTCCTTGCCTCCCTCCCTCACACCTTCTCTAAAAAGATTGCGCGGGCAGTATGAAAGAGACTTTGATTTGTGGGTTTCTTTGACCATTGTCCTGAATGCTGAATGTTGCAAGGGTCCCGTGAAACAGTCGTGTACAGTCTTACTGGAGAGTTATTCTGCAAAGAAGCTGTCTCCCAAGATAATGAATTTCTCTGTAGCATTTCCTATCTGAGGTACTTCGTACGCCCATCCCTGGAGGTGTTCAAGGCCAGGCTGGATGGGGCTTGGAGCAACCTGATCTGGTGGGAGCTGTCCCTGCCCATGGCAGGGGGTTGGAACTGCATGGGCTTTAAGGTCCCTTCCAACCCAAAGCATTCCGTGATTCTGTGATAGGTTGCAAACCTGGATTTGGATAGATTTCCCCAAAGATGGAGACCAGCACATTCCTCACAGTGCATGATTCCAAGATTTCAAATTCTGTTGTAAATCATGAAGCAGGGTAGCTCCTTGCCAGAATTTTTGTAATGTGTGTAGTATTTCTTGCCTTTTGTGAAAGGGTTGTGTGGCTTGAGCTGAAAAACTGGAAATAAACTATTTTATGATTCTGCCAAGACTTCAGTTTGGCTAAATTAGGCATGTCCTTCAGTATTACGGTGGACTGAAGCCAGAACATCATGTACGTTACAGAACTGAGTTTGGAGATGGCTGGTCAGTTCGGCATGGTTGGTTGGGCAAATAACGAGCACAGGTTTTGGTCACAAGAGCTCTCTGTTGAGGCTTATGGCAGCATTGCATTTATGAGACAAAAATTGAAACGAGGATTATCAGGTCCAGCACAGTTAGTACATTAGTGGATTTAAGCCAGGTTTTCAGCAAAAAACATGGCCTTGAACCTGAGTTAAGCAGAAACCAGGCAAAATCCAAAGGCTGTACATGGTTCTGGCAGCAGTTTGAAGAAGAATCCAAAATACAAGGCAGACCTCAAGGAATTGGTGGCAGTAAACACAAGCGAGTAGTTGTGTTGTCCACCATAAATAGCAAAAAAAAAAGAGTTCCACACACTTCACAGAAGCAGTGGGATTATTTAAGATTCATTTCCCAGTAGTACTCTTCATTTGTCAGCATGAGATTCTATGTCAATTTTTCTACTCAACGACAATTTTTGAAGAATTAAAAGAGAATTATAAATGATAATGCAAGACTTTTATTGTGCAACAGTACTCTTCATTTTGACAGCCTTTGTTAGCATGTCAAAATAGTATTTTAATGTTTAAGTATATAATTCAGATAAAAATGTATTTTGTTTTCAATCCAAAATACTGCTACATGCAACTTATCGTTAGAAATTTAGGATGAGATTTTAGAGACACCTTTGATTTCGAATAAGGCTGCCCAACACAAGTTTGAAGAGTCTGGAAAATCTTACTTGGATATAAAGAATGCTTCCCAGAATAAAGATTAAGAATTGATCTCTTTTAAGGTTTGGAGTATCCTGCTGTGGTTGAATTTGCTCCGTTCCAGAAGATTTCAAAAAAGAAGTTAAAAAAGAAAGATGCCAAAGCCGGGAGCATTGAAGATGGTAAGTATATTTTCTTGATGTCACAGTGGAAAACAGATTACATTTCAGCCGTGCATTGCAGGGCATTAACATAATTCAAAAATTTATCTTCGCAGATCCAGAATATAGGAAATTTTTAGAGAGTTACTGTGCTGATGAAGAGAAAATCTGTGCCAATCCTGAGACTCTTTTGGGAGAGATTGAGGCCAAAACAAGGGAACTCATTGGTCTGTTTTCTTGACTTTTCTTATTATTGAGAATATAAAATATATTTTTTTTATACCTTTATGATATTACCTGCAAGATATGGCCTGTTCAGACTGAGGTTATCACAGTTAAAATTTTTATCCCCCAGCCAAGTAGTGACAGGAAGCACCTCACCTGTGCTTTTGTGTCTCTGTGCATGCAATCACTCAACTTAAAGAAGTTTTGCATGGACAGTGGCTTCAGAGTTAGTTAGGCCCTTAGTAGTTCTCAATACTTACAGATGTGTTATAAAAAGGTGGAAGATATATTTTTAAAAGATAAGATAGCTGAATACTTAAGAATACTTAAAAGCTTTGAAAGTAAGGCAACACCTGGTTCTCTGTATGCATGTGGCATGACTTTCACAGTCTTAGGGGGAATCTTTAATGAGATAACATTGAAATCTTCCAGAATAAATCACATCAAATTTCAACTACAGGCTTCAGCAATGTGAATATTGCTAGCTAGGTTTATACAAATCAGGGGTATCAACAAAAAGCCAATTGTTTATGTGCTATGATCCATATTGGGCTCTATAATAGAACCATGTTTTTTCTTCTTTTTAATTCAGTCTTTGAAAGAGTACCATTATTGGACTGACAGTAGTGACTATGCCACTCCACACTAGTGCCGTGCATTAGATAATTATTTGACTATCAGCAAACACGTAGAAGACTGTTAGTAGAAAATACACAAGGCAGGCACTGAAAGATGTGGGAAAAAACAGCTGGAATAAAATGCAGCGTTCAGCATAGCAGTGCAGACTACTGACGTATTTCTGAGGTCAGAATATCTTAATTGCTAGGACTGTTAGAAAACTGAACATTAAAGAGAAAAATAAAGCTGTTTACAGAACGTGAAGCAGCAGTGCAGACATGAATGTTGAGGAGCAGCAAGCATTGCAGAGGATGGTCACAGGAGATGAGGCTTCTGGATTGACAGGCTGAGGGCAAGCAGCCACGTCCAGTCCTGGACAGGAGGAGTCCCATGCTCAGTACAGGTCCCGAGCTCTTTCCAGGACTCCTTCTGTAGTGAGAAATTTTTCCTGGGATAGGAAAGATCTATTTTTCATTCAAAATGTGATGAGATATATATTTTCCCAAAACATCTCAATAATAGTGCCATGTTGCACTGAGAAACAGGTAATTCTTTCCAAAATGCTGGGGCTTGGCAGCTGCCAGAATGCCGTTATCAGGGCAAGAAGGATTATTGATGTGCTGGATCTCCAAGTGACAACATCCAGAGCACTTTCTCTTTTCCCTGGTGTGACAATTGGCTAGAAAAAAAAAAATTAAATTCAACCTTAGCTATTATTTCCTTACAGTGTACAAGTAGCCTGATTAACGCTATATATTTGTCCCTGCCCCTGACAAGAGTTTATACAGAGTGGCATTAGTTCTTCATAAAATACAGTGGCTTGAGAAGGTTTGGACATTTAAAAAAGAAAATGGAAGTGACAGAATTATGGACATTTAGCTAGTTCTGTTACCTGTGAAATAGTTGCTCTTCTAGATACAAAGTTCCCCAACAATTTTATTTACTCCAAATCATCCTAGTATTTGACAGCAGAGTAAAAGCCATCAAAATTTTCTAAGAAAGTTTACAATTTTAGAAAAGGTTTATTAACTTAAAAACTGTTCTGACTCTTCAGTGAAAATGATTGGTCTTGAGAGTTGCAGATTTCAGAATAACAATGTTGCCTGAAGGGAGATTTCCATTAGGAATTTTAATGTTTTGTTTCTGGTAAATGACAGAAAATCAAATTATTTGGTTCATTTTTTTTTCTGTTATCAGTACCAAAGATTACTTCAGTGGGAAGTATGTTTATAGCAAAAGTACGTCAGGTGTATTCCAGTTCCAAAGGTGTTAACACGTACTGAAGGCAATGAAAGACATACCCAGTACTTTGTTAGCAGGATTGGGCCTCACATTCTCAGCGTTTCTCCAGGTAGTGTTACCGCAAACCAGCATGCTTTATGCATCACGTCAGATGTGTTAGCTCATCAGTTTCAGTGTGACAGAGAGATATAGAACAGAATTTCTCTGTAGCAGGATGAAGGTAAGCTCATTCTTCTGGCTTGTTTCTAGAAAGTAAGATAAAACAAAAAAGTTATCGCTGATGGAGTTCTTCACTTTGTAATTTATTTTCTTTCAACATTTCGTAAACATTTTCAGAAACAAACAAACAACAAAAAAAAAACTCTTAGATTTTCATTTAGAGTAAGGCTCATAAACAAGGTGGGTGAGATCCAGGTTTCATTGGTAAACATCCTTTTGTGGCCTCCTCTTTTGATAGCACTCATCACATGGCCTCTCCTCCGTGCAGTTCCATATTTACCATTTCTGATCCACCTCTTGCACCACAGCCTTAGTCAGGACTAGGGCAGCGTGGTGTATCCTTTTCCCAGCCCCTTGAGGTCACTGCCACATGTCCCAATGACAAGAGGTGAACGCTGCTCAGACAGGAACTTGTGGGAGCAGGTAGAGGGAGGCAGAGCTGCAGATCTGAGGGACTGGAAGGGAGGACCTGAAATCTGACCAAAATTACGGGCAGGTAGGAGAGGAGAGGGACAGCAATGAAGTCTGGGAATAGAGGGAGGAGAATCTCACATTGGTTGTTGCTCTTGGCCATTGATATCTGTTAAAAATTAATAGTGAATCAAGTCAAACCTTCCCATTCATAACTGCATAACAAGGTTTTTTCATTTTTTGAGTGGGTTGCTAGTAGGTTATTTAGACATTCAAAACAAATACATTCAGATCTTTTGGGGATACGAGTTGTGTCTAGATTTTGGCTATGCCGTTTTAAATTTGATTAAGATTTTTTCTTCATTTTTTCTTTCCACCTTCTATTCTTTCTTCCACATCATACCATGCATTTGAATTTTTCTTCTAGCTTCACGAAGAGTCCTATAAATAGTTGCAGAGCATTTTTTAGTGCTACATGTTTTCTGTAATTCTATCTTGGGACATGTTAAGACTGACAAAATTCTTTGTAACTACTCATAGCTATAGGCACATGGTTCAAACTTGAATTCAGTGCTGACAGTCATAGATGCCATACATGATACAGAAATTAATGATGTCTCCAAGCTTTTGTAGAATTTGGGGGTGGTTCAGGCTAGATTTCTGAGCGTGGAGACAGCTCTTTACCATAAGAATGGCTGTGTGATCCAGTAGATGACGACCCAAAATGTGTCATTTAGGAAAACAGACTTTTATTGAATCTGTTGATACCTTGCTATGTACCCTGGGACAAACCACTTATCTGTTATTTATCCTGTTTTCCCATGGCATGGTGAATGCCAAATGGGAGTTAAACATAAACGTTATATGAGAATGACAATGGTTCCTTCATAATGTAATTTGAAATTTGGGATTGAAGAGACATGTGAGACTGCAATAATGTGGGCTGTGCATGAACAGCAATCTAGGTGGGTTTTGATGTCAAAAAAAAAAGGATTAAAAGAGAAATAGATATATGGTAGAAATATAGTAGGAGTAGATACTGAACACATTTCTTTCCTTTTTGATGAGCAAGAGAAAAAATGCCATTCTCTGAACAGAAAATCAATGATTTTTAATTAAATGTTAACTAATTATGCAGTATATCTGTGGTGCTTCTAATCCTAACAGCAAAAAAAGCACAGCAGTGTTTCTAAAATGGAATGATGGGAATACTGTCCAAAATATATAAAATAAATAGGTTAATTATTTGGCTCCCTTCAAGACAAAGTTAGAAAAAAGGGGTTAGTACTGAAGTAAAGAAATGAGTACATATTTTAGGAGTTGAACACTATATCACAAATTTTTTGTGTTTTAGCTAGAAGAACAACACCCCTTTTGGAATATATTAAAAATAGAAAATTAGAAAAGCAGGTACGTTCAGACTTTTGCCTGAAGTTCAACATTTATGTTTCACATGGTTTTCCTTTGGGCAATTTACAATTAAGCATTTTGAACTCTTCAGAGAATTCGAGAAGAGAAACGAGAGGAACGAAGGCGGAGAGAATTGGAGAAGAAACGCTTGCGGGAGGAAGAGAAAAGGAAGCGCAGAGAAGAGGAAAGACGTAAAAGGAAAGAAGCAGAGAAGCAAAAGAAAATTTCCGAAAAAGAAATAAGGATCAAGGTATCTTAATGAAAAAACATTTATCTGTTGAAGTTATTTAGAAGTTACTTTGGTTTCACACTAATACTGTACATACAGTGTGCTGAAGTACATTGAGTCGATACAGTTTTTACTGGAAGGAGAATTAAAGTAAGGTTTTAGGCTAAGTGCTGTTGTTGAAAAGTCTGACTAATTACCTTAGGTACCGTGATGTGCTAGTGCAGTTGCAATGACAGGTAACTCAGATGCCTTTCTATAACACTGCCAAATTCTGTGCTGACGTAACCTGACAGAACCAAATTGTTCTGTGCTATCACCCGGGAAGATTATTGCAAATATGGCTTCTAACACTTTGTCATGTAAATCTTCTTCTAGCCACGTATGCTGAGGGTGTTTTGTGTTTATGCTCAAAACCAATTTATTTTAATGATATGCTTTAACCAAATTATTAAATGTTTTGTTATAGTTTATATATAATTACATATTTTAATAGTGTTATAATTATACAGTACACTTACATGATGCATAAATACTATAATATATAATTATGTATACTAATTGTACATTTGAATATTGTTATATATAATTTTAGGCTGCGCTGCCTTGTAACAATCTGAATGGATTTACTTTTAATGACTTTACTTAGGCACATGTGTTTTGTGCGTTTAGATCTCAACATTTAAAACTTTATTTGAATAAGACAACATAGATAAAAAGTATTCATCTCAACTAAATTTTGTGTTATTGGAAAGGTTTTTAAGATCTTTTGGTGTAAGAGTCTGTAGCTTAATGCAAGAGTACACAGACTCACTCCAGATCTTGTAATGCAGAGAAGCCACTGAGCTGTGTAGCTCTTTCCTCTTCCTCTTCTTCCCAGACAACAGTTGCTTTCACCTGGATGTATAAAAATAGTAAGTTCTGAAGCAATTACATTTTTTTTTTTTATATTTGGGCATAAAGAAAACAATTCTAGAAGTTTAGAAGAAAGTTGACAATCTTTAAAATGGTTAAAGCCAACATTGGTTGCCCAGAAAAACTCAGTATTTATGATATATCTGTGGCAACATGACCTTGAAAGCTAGTTCTTTCCCTGAAAGAAAGGAAAATTCTACCTGAGAGAACATTATAGAAGTTTTAAGTATTGGAGAAGAATAATGTGCTCATTTCCAAAAAAAATGGTGGAAAAAAAAAGTCTGGTGAGATGTCCTACTTATTCCTGAAGTGTTAGAATAGTTTGAGACAGTTGGTCCTTCTATAAAGATTACTCCTGTAATGCCAGACACTACTCGAGCCCTGTGTTGATTACTTGTGTGAAAGTAGCAGAACTCTTGGAAATCTTGATCTCCAAGATTAAAATGTAGTATGATATTTCCTGCTAACATCGTATTTTTTTTCCTCAGTCTCTATTTCTCTCAAGGTGTATTTATACGAAGCACTTATGTCTGTATGCCAGCCCATCCCAAGTAGTTTATGTGTTGCACATTTTATACGTAATGCTTCAAGGAGTGAGCTAGTAATCCTGCTCCTTTTCTGGTATTGTAGAGATTCTGCTTTTTATTTTATTGGCAATAACATTGACCTCAGTTGTTACTTGATTTCTAAGAAATCATAGACTATATATAAAGCTAAAGAAAGAAGAGCAGGTAAGTGCTTTCTCCAGTACTCTTGGCACATTTAAAAGCATGCTGTTGAGTGCCTGTTAATGACTGCCATTCCTTAGCAAAAGTAAACTGTCCTCTTAAAATGACGTTTTAAGTTTTATACTTTGCAAAATATATTCATAACATTACTAAATAAGATTTAAATATCTTCAGTCTTAATAGGTCATTGATGTATTTAATACATTGTTAAAATGTCCATTACAACAGAGGAGATTACATCATAATACAAACAAATATTTCTTAGCTTCTTAAGAAGCCTGAAAAAGGAGACGAGCAGGCCAGTGAAAAGCACAAAGAAAAAGATGAAGAAGCTGACATTGAAGAAAACAAATGGGATAAGTCCCCTGGATCTGGGAGTATAAAATCCAAATCATCAGAGGGCTCACTAAAAGAACTTAAGTAAGTAATATTTACATTTTGGTGTCCAAGTTATATCCTAAATGCTTTGATATGAAGGCTTAAACATGATGCAAGTGTTTGGCTGGGTGTTTGTCAGCAAGGAGCTGGTTTCATTTTACATGTGAACTGTCCGTTTTGTAAGGGCTGTTTGGTAACAACTTACTGACCTGATGGCGGTATTAGTGGATGCAATTTATTGTTTGTGAAGTGCATTGAAATCCCAGGTTGGAAGGATTTCTGCGTGAAAAATCGTTGAGAGTTTGATTGTTATTTCATCTGTTTCCCCATCAAGAGCTCAGGTAAGGCCCAATTTCCATTAATGATGCCGAAGTCTAAATTGCCTTCAGTGCCTTACCGTTTATCACACTGGCTTTGTTTCTGCTACAATAAGCAGATAGATGTGTTTGATAAATGGGACAATGGCAGCATAGCTAGGGTGTGAATGACAGCCTTATGACAGATACATGCAGAAGGCTGTCCGTCTCTCACTGCCTTTTGTATTACGCATGCAGTAGTGAGAATAAGAGGTATAGTGTAGTTCTATCACTGCCTCAGCCTCATTCCTGCAGCCCACCGTTCCCACTCCTGCCTGCCTGTTCCCCGTGGCTGAATTTTAGAAAGGTACGTCAACCCCTCTGGAGCTGGGGTTTGTTTCCCTCTCACCTGCCATCCACTGGGTACACGTGTTCCTCATCACCCCCGGTCATGGAGGAGACAGGCAGGTACTGGGCAGTGCTACAGCGGTGAGGCTGGATGTCTTCCTGCCTTTTGGGAAGGCCATTCTCCAGAGCCTTGCCAGGCCTTGAAGGTAGCATCTAGAGCAGAATTTAACTGTGAAACAAAGCAACTTACAGCCACGTACATACTCTGTGAGAGCTAATAGTATTTTCTGTGAAAGTACCTATGCCACGGGTACAGTGTCTCTGTAAAGGTGAGTGGTTCAGCTGTCTGACAGCTGGAAATTGGCTTCCACTTGGGCTGTGTGCTGTGCTCACGTAGGCCCAGTCTTGCAAAATGGAGAGCAAGTTCCCTGTCATTCACTTTTTGTTCCTGAAATGGGTCCCCGTCTTGGCAACTGCAATCCCCAATCCCCAAGCTCACAATAATTTTCAGTTACATTATCTGAACGAAAAAAGTGGTATAAAAATATAAACATGTATTCATATTAAACCAATCTGAATGAGAAACACATCTCACTGCTTGATCACTACCTCACTGGAAAATCTCCAGCCTCTCTAATTTTCTGTGGTAATTCACAGAATGTGAGCAGACTGTCAAAATCAACTTTCCTCTTTCGATTTTAAGTATCATATATATGTAATATATATAAAAAAACTACCTGTATTTGCTGCTTTTAAAATTTAATCTATTCTGTAATCTTTCTTCATTATTTGTAGTTTAGAATTATGAGAGAAGCGCACGCTTGCTGAACAGGAATAATTAAGTAAATAAGACAGCTGTGGATTGTATCAGGCAGCAAAATGCTGCAGACTAACAGTCTTTATCATATATACGCATAGCATAAATTAAATATTATGTTGTGATAATGTAATGATTTTTGACCTAACTAAAATCTTCAAAGATAGAGTAAATTATTTGGAGACACAGTAAACAAAAGCCTAGAACACAAGTATTCGTTTTCACAAATGCCTTCCACAAGTTGCAGTGTCAGTGAATGGTTTTCTTAAATAGAGTCATAAAACTTTACAAGCGGTTCCCTGATACCTGCACAATTCCTTTGGGTCCTGAATGTTCCTTTTCAAGGCAGTGCTCACATACGTGAGTCTTCTCAAGAGCAGCCCACAAGTCTTGAGCACACAGCATGTGATTGTGTGAGGACCATTGGGGAGCTACTCAGGATTGCAAAGAGGGATAAAGGTTAAAGAAGAATCCTCCCACAGCAGTTACACGAGAGCCAGATTTTGCTTGGAAAGCTTTATCTTTAACATTTTGAACTGCATGCATAGTCAAGAGCTGGACATACATGGGTGAGACATTCAGCAAAATTGCACATAACCCCTTTTTATTAAAAAATTAACAGCCTTACCATGCAACTCATCTAAAGAAGGTTGAAGGCAAAGGAAAACTTCCTGTCATGTTCTTCAACAGCTTTTTGTTACTGTTAATTGCTTGGATTTTCTTTCTTTTTATACATATTCATAGGTCACAAAATGATAGTGACAAAGAGCAAAGAGATTTGGAGAGAAGATTTCAAGAAAAAGAACCTGAAAGACAAAGGTATCGATTGGATGATGGCAGAAAGCATAGAGCTCACTATGAGTTTGACAAGTTTGTGAGAAGGAATGAAGAAGAGCTGAAATGGGGGAAAGGATACAACCAAGACAGAGGAAAGAAAGGGAGCCACAACTACAGCTTCACTGTGGAGGCAGTAGACAAACTGGGTAAAGAGGACAAGTGTGATGACATGGCATCCAAAAAGGAGCGCATAAGAAATAAGGTTCTTTTATTCATTTAGGATAATCTTTCATTAGTTAAATTTGCTTCAAGATCACAGATTTTACTTTGGCAAATTCAGCATAAAGATGCTTTTCTTGAGAAAAAGCAGTTCTTTATTTCATTTTCAGTAAAACCCTGACTTCCTTTTATTACTGTCAGAGGACAGCAGCAGCTAAAATAAGTTAAGGTCACTGGTCTTTGCTCATTTCTGTGTACAATATATAGCATAATCTCTGTCTTCCTTTCAACCCTGGCATTTTTAGAACGCTATTCTTGGAAGCCTTGTATTTTATGAGTGTATTAAAAAATGTGATACGTCTGGTCTGCAATTAAATTCAAAAACTGTGGCATGCTAGCCTTTTAAAAATAAGTTTCCATTACCCAGCCCATAAAGTAATTAAATTACGGGTTGGCGAGGACATGCCTAATAGGGGAACTGTATGGACTTCAATAAATAGCTAATTCGGAAGCCACTGTATTAAGAAGGTCTGAATGTGTGAACCCTTCAGTATTTTGTATGCCTGCCAGTTAGAAAAGGCTGTTGTTTGCTTATCACAAATGATATGGTCAGTGCCAGGGAAAGAACAGGTGCAAAAATGGTGCCCATGGCAGGGTGTGCATTAGATCTCTCCCTTCTTGCCTCTCAGAAACATGGGCACCATTTTTCTCAGACTCTCATTTCATGGATGTGCCAAAGCCTTTTCAGGAGATGGTTATCCTTGTCAGCCTCATTCTTTCTCTGTTCTGATCCTAGATCTCCCGCAAAAGATGACTGAAACACAGTTATGTGTAGAAATTTATTCAGCGTGTAAAACTCTTTCAAGCCAAATTCCCGATCAGTGGCGGAGGCTCGAGTTGGCAAGGGGTAAATTGGTCAGGTGCAGAGTGAGTCCATACGGAGCATACACGGAGCCAGTCCAGGTGGCCTTGCTGTGCCTGCCCCGTAGGTCACTTGGTGCAAACCCAAGAAGCTCGGTGTGCCCAGCTCTTTGCGTATGCAGGCCTCAGCTGGGCAGCGTGTCCGAGGTTTATCTCCATGTGCACGATAGACACTTTCCACGTACACCGACAGCTCAAGCTTAGAGCAGTCAGAAAACTGGCTAGTTCAGAAACAGGAGTGTGGGAAAAGTGTTTTTCCTCATGTTTGCCATGCTGTGCTCGGAGTCTGGTGAAATATCTGCAGCCTTGGAACAAGATGGTGGGTTCTGGGGGCCTTTTGTCAAGCCTTTAGAAGCCTCCTCATTTTTAATTCCTCTCATCGCGCTTCTGGTAGCTTGCTGAGTCTCCGGATTAGTCCACACTTCAAATTCTAGGTTTGTTCCCTAGCCAAAATAATTGGTAAATTGGTAAATTTACCAATATTAGTAAAGCTTTTTTTTTCAGTTTTGTAACTTTTTTTTCCTTAGAGTATTTATCAGAATGGAAGCTGAGTTTTCCAGCTTACCTACAGAATTAGTGTAGTCAGCACAAGTTTTACACAAACCAAGCATCTTTCTGGAGTTTGTGAAAATGAAAAAATGGGAAATTGATGAGCTGTTTGTCATGTAGAAGGATGTATGTTGTTACCCAATTTCCTATTACACTACAAAAAGCATTAGCTGGAATGATTTAATCATATGGCACGATCGCGAATCTTGATATCTGGTCTAAAGAGATGGAGAATAAAGTGGAGCGAAAAAGACACACAAAGGTAAAGCAAAAAGGCAAAATACATATTGGTAACAAGAAAAAAAAAAAGAAGAAAAGATCTGAATGACTTCAAGTTATAAAGAGAGATGGAAATTGATACAGTTTGATGTAGAACAATTTCAGCACTCTGCAACTGTCTTAAAGTAGGCTGTTTAATTTTGTTTGCCAAACTTAACACGAGAATCTGATTAAAAAGCTCTGTTTTGGGTGAATGGGTTGCCCTGTAACATTAACAACTGGTATTTGTGAGAGTAAAACACTGTTCCTAGGAAAAGACTTCTTAAGCTGAGTTTCAATAATACGTTTTATTATTGGAATTTCCCGAACAAAAAGCGCTCTCAAGAGCTGTGGAATATATGCAAGTTCAAGGTGTCTTTTCCTTGTTAACTGTCTCCTTCCATGTTACATGGATCAAATCAGCATGTGTATGATTGAGTCACTCACAGTCTGCATGCTTTAAAATCGTACTTTGCTTATTATTATCAGTGGGTGAATTCCCCGGCTCTCGTACTCAGTATGGGAGGCATGATGAAGCGAAGCAATAACAGTGCAAATGTATAACACTGTGTCTGATAATTGTCTGCAGTATTTCTCCGTGTTTACATCAGTTGTACCACAAGCTCTTTAAGTTTTAGAGCTTTCTTCATTTATTCAAAATACTTGGCTTCCAAGAATAGTGTTGTAAGCAAGACAGATATTAAATACTCAGATCATTTTTATTACACTTCATTTTTTCCCAGGTCTTATGATATGTAAAGTAATTTAACCCCAAATCTACTTTCTTCACAAATATTAATCACTTTAAAATCCCACTTATGTATCCCACGTAGTTTTTCAGAGAGTTAACCACATCTGCTTCCTTCTAGGATCGTCCAGCCATGCAGCTCTACCAGCCAGGAGCTCGCATTCGAACACATACGGGATCTACAAGTAAGACCTATGACTGCAGTGGGAAATCTTTCGAAGATGCTCTTGACAAAAAGTATGAGGCAGATAATTCAGCTGGAGGTGGTTCTGAGAAGAGCGAGGAAGCAGAATAAAACAAACCAGAGGAAAGACTTGTGAAAAAGGATGAACTTAAAGATTTAATGTCGCTGCAAAAATCCATAGGGCTGTTCCAGATCTCCAACACCAATAAAATTATCATAGCTCTCTTGTACTTCCTGAGAAATAAAGGAAAGAGTGACTAGAGATGTATAAAATATCTTACAGCAAACGAATATGGTTGTTTTTTTACAAAAAGCAGAGCAAGCACCATTTGCCTAATTTAAAAGCAGTTTGATGTTATGTTCGATTTACCTTGAAATATAAAACCTCTAAGAGTTTTAAAGGAGCATTTATATGAAACTTTTCAGAAGCTATCTCACCGTTTACAGTCTGAAGAAATGAAACGTGGATTTGTGTCAGTCCGAAATCTGAGGCACTTCCAACGTGTTCGGTGCGTGACACGGTGGGCACCGGGTCCCCTCCTGCAAGCAGCGGCGGCGGCTGCTGCTGCAGGGAACCAAAGCTCTGGAGCCAGTGGTGTTTGCAGGATGAGGCCCACAGTTTGCACAGTTGTGAGGAATGTCTCTTGGTATCTGTACCTCATTGTGTTTACGTTGTTTTTCAATTAACTGTAGCGTCTGATGTGTTGTTAAAGCTACAAGTACGTTGTTAGAGCGTTTGTCATTTTCTGAGCCACTTCTGCCTTTTGCGTTTTAACAGATCTCGTGCTTAAAGCAGAAAAAAAAAGCTAACACAAACCTCAGCACTTAAACAATATGCCTGGTTTTATTAAATTAGACGTTTTTCATGTTTTTGACACTGACTTTTAAAAAATGGTTGTACAGTGATGACTTTTTATATGCTAACATTTCGTATAAATTGCGGTTGCAGGATTTGGAAAATGCAGGATATACGGAAGCTCTGAAGTCCTATTTATTAATGAACACCCAAGTGACAACTGCAAACTGCCATTTTGTAAGAATGGTCAAATTCTGCCCCCTGATGCAGGCATATAAATATATATATATTTGTGTGTGTATATATACAGGTATATATATATATATGCACACACATAGTGCTTCCATTGGTTTCAATGATAGCCACATGTTTAGGGAGGGGCAAAACATGTTCATTTGTCTTTTAAGGCTGAAAATTTCTCAGTTGTCTGAAACTGAGACCTGCTTTGTCAATTAAGTTAAGTAGTAAGATAATTTGGTTTTACATCCTGTTTGAACATTTTGTTATTAAGCACAACATCTAGTTGTTCTAAACTGAAGTTATTTGTTGTATTTTCCCAGATGTTAAGCATTAAATAGAAAAAAAAAAAACCAAGATTTTGGCTGTGATTTTGAGAATTGACCTTCTGCAACTTTTTTATCTAGTATTCAAAAAAAAAAAAAAAAAACTAAGTAGGATGCTCTGCTATTTGGTATTCTTCAGATGTAGATAAAAATACAGTTGAGAAGAATTTAAATACCAAACTACGTAAGTGAGGTGCCAGCTGAAATTAATTCAAAGCTGAAGTAAAACAGCTGTTGGAGAATCATTTGATTTTATCTCCATCTAAAGTTTATCTTGTTTACCAAGTTTATCCTGGCTGCAGAGAATTTGGTTTGGGTTTTGGGAAGCCTGAGAAGAAAGAGCCTTAACCAGGACAGTTCTCCTGCAGTGGAGTCAGACTGGGCTGAAATCTACACCAGATCAGGGTCTGCATAAAAGCAACCATTTCCAGCCCAGTGGGATACCCAGGGGAAGAGGGCAGAGCCCTGCAGGCATGAGGAGGGATCTCACTTGTGAGAGAAACACGTAAGACGAGATTTTTTACATCCTCAGAAACTTGAACTTGATATTTTTGGCCAACAGTGGCTTTCAGGCTAGTCTCTCACCTTCCCGTGAGTGCCTTGAGTAAGTATCTCTTGGTAGCATTGTAGGCGATTAACTAAATACAGTTTATTTAGCAGTAATTTTCCACTTGGGGTTTCATATTTGCCATCTCTTTTAGTTACCAAAGATCAGATTTCAAACCCTGACTCAGTAAAAACTGTCAGGGTTTAAACATCTGCATCTTTCAAGCAGGGCTGTGGATCCCTCACTAACCAGGATACCTGCATCCTGCTTTATTGAATTATCTGCGCTTTCTGGTCAATATAGCACCTTGAAAAGGCAGGTGCAGGGAGGCCAGCCTTTAGTTTACATCTCCACATGGAGAGAGCATCCAGAACATCCATATTCCCTGGGGAGGCCAGGCGGGAGGAGCCGCCACCTGCTCGGTGCTTGCTCATTTTCCTACGCTCCCCCCAACGACACAAAATAAATGCAGGCTTGCGGCCTGGCTTTGTGCAGAGTCAGCGTGGCGTGAGAGCTTTATTTCCACAATAGGGACTTTGTTTTGCAAATTCAGCTTTCGCTGAAAGTGGATCCAGCTTCCCTGAGAAATGGGAATTGCATCTGGGTACATCACAGCTGACTTTGGTGCCATCTGCTTTCTTGCTTGAAAAGTGTAATGTGCTCTGTTTAATAAAAATCTCCACCAGCTTGACAGTCTCGCTGAGTCGCTGTCCTGTTTCTTCTTGGGTTCCCAGGTCATCGACATTTTGCGGTATGGAAATCACCTTGCCTGTCAAACGGGAGTTAGGCTCCGTTCTGCCACGAACCATTGTGTTAAGGGAAGCTGATGCGGGATGTAAATATTCAGTAAAAAGTCTGCATTTGCGCCTGTGGCAGTTTTAAAGAGAAGCTGATTCGATTCCAAAACATCGTTCTGACAACTTCACGTTCAATTCTTTAACCACGTTCTGCTGCTTATTTGTTTTTAAAAACAAATGGCTGTGAGTTGTTTCCAGTCTTTGGAGGTCTGTGGCTTACCGCGCTAGGTGCTCTAAGCCAACACTCCTCTTCGAACCACCGGCAGTTTCTCTGCTGGCTTTTTAATGAACGGCCCAAGCCAAGGTGTGTGTTGTACACATGACAAAAACCACTCACTGTGTGCCAATTTATGGTGAACACAAAAAAAAACCCACAACTCACCACCACCAATAAACAAAAACAAACCACCACCACAGAAATAACACTTTAAAAGGAAAACAAACAAACAAACAGCTCATTTAGCACCCCCTCTGCCCCAACCTCATGTAACACAGGATGCTAAAATCAGCTGGGAGTGTGCCTTGCAGGTCGGTGGTTTGAGTCTTAAACGATGAGAGGAGAAACTTAAAATTCTTGAGTGAGCATTATTTATTTGTAACTCTGTTTCCTTTGAAAGAAAGAATATGTGAAACAAATGGGAAACCATTCGAGCCTTACCTGATAATTTCCAAGTGACCTAAAAGAATGCACTCTATCTTCTCTGCAACCACTTGGGGCTTGCCAAGTTCATTAGCTTCTAGAAGACCGCAAATACCAGCTTCTTACTGAGGGCTTGCTCATCTTTTAACAGTTTAACTCACTCCCAAACCTCTTTACTGCTGCATAACTAAATATATATATATGTTTTTCCAGCTATATTTCATGGCTTACACTTCATTAGGCCGCATCCCGATCTCACTGAACGTGTGCCATTTGCATATCCCATTTACAACTATGTCAATAAATATTATCGGAAGGTCGCTGATGCTGCATACATAAACATCGCAGTCTTTTGATCTAAGCTGACACACTCAGAGAAGACCTCAGGTTGTAATCATCAAGGCAGTGATCTCTGCCTAATTCCGGCAGGCTTCGAGGGAGCAGCTTTGATGAGAAAAATGACATACTCTCTGAAAGAGCGAGGACGACTCCGAGAAGGGTTTTTAATGCTGCTATGGAAATGGCGTATTGACTTAAGGTCCAGGCAGGAGCTGTATCTGCCTCCAGTATGTGCAGGGAGGAGATAAAAAAGATGCAGAAATGAGAAGCTCTTTTTTGTTGTTGTTGTTTCTTCTTCATAAATATTTATATATTCTGTAGCCAAACATGAATATTTGAATAAAATCTGTAGGATTTTTTTTTTTTTTTTAACCAGGATCTCAGTTGCCAGTTCTTGTGAACACAGAGGGAAAAAGTAAAGTTAGGAAGATTCAGCTGGTGAAACAGGGTTCCGACTATCCACAGCATGAGGGACCTGGTCTGTTACCGCTGATCTGCATCCAGGCCTCTGTTCTGTACTGCTTTCTATCTCTGTTTACCACAGTAATCTGAGCAATACTTACAGCATTACCTGCTGGAGCTTTCTGCATGTTTTTGACAGCTGTCGGAAACCATCAGTATCTAGAAATATGTGAACAACCACATTCTAGGGTATTTGGTCTAGGAAATCATAATGCCTCTGACATGAATTAACTGCATACTCCGTTGGCAAAGACATTCCTTGCTGGCTTTGCTGCAAAAAAAAGAACAAGACAGGGAAGAACAAATAGAAAATGATCTTCACATAACCTGATTATTTATAAACATGATCATGAATGCGATAAGGCTGAGTTAGGAATATGCAAATACATCAGTGTTAGGAGGAAAGAGGTTGGGATAGGGACTGCAGGGGAGAAAATAGACTGGGCCATTTCCATATATGTTGATGAGAAAGAGGAAGTGCAAGCTGATGGCAGGCTAGATGGTGGCTGTACATGGAACTGTGGAGAGGCTGGGGATGGTTGTGACTGAGAACTTGTATGAAGCGTGGACACAGAAGCCTCCCGACTGATCCTGCTGTTTCCCGAGCCCCATACGCACTGATTGTGTACATACACCTACAACAGCCTTCAAGTAGGAAAGAGGGTTGGCAACCTCACAGTCATTTACAAGTGGTGTGAAGGGAAAGGAGGGAATTGGTGTTTAAAGGACTTCTCATTCATGGAGGAGAAGAGAACAGAAGAGAAAAAGCAAGAATGCACTGGGTGCTGCACGTCCATGGGTTGCAGGCACACTGTACCTGGGTGATCCCCTATCGCAGTTCAGGCTCCGGTCTCTGTCTGCAGGATCAAGATTTGCACTTGCTGCCCCATATTAGTTCATTCACGGAGCCTCAGATGTATCTTCATTGTCCTTTTAGTGTTCTACTGGACACGGTAAATGCCTTATGAAACCGGAAGCAGTTTCACAGATGTTTCCTTAATTTAAAACGCTACCCTACAATATAAATATTAAAGATGATTCTGTATTGAAAACTTTTAAGTTCTTTATTTAAAGATTGAATACCTAAGAAAAACATACTTTGAAATGCATTATGTAGGGCACAAACATATTTAATGGGTATTTAAGACATCCTTTCTATCTCTCTATAGCTACAGTGATAGGTAACAGGTTTACTGCTCTATTCATTACAGCTGTTGCCGTGTAATGAGAACAAAAAGGCAATTTCAGAAATCTGGAGGCCTAACAGAACGTAATTTAAAGGCCTAAAAGAATGAAATAAAATGGCTGTCTTGCATGATTATACTCCATGCCTTCAAATTGCTAATGTTTTCATCAAGAGAAAATTCACAGGTGAATATGAAAACTTTTTACATTTTTGCTTATGCAAAAAGATAATCCGGAATTGCAAAGTATATGCAAAATATGTGCAATAATATTAACTGATAGGGGGATACACATGAGGATTTTATGTGATTTCTTAAATCAAATGAAATCCACAGATGTAGAGAAAAAAAATTCTTAACAAGTTGGGAAAAAGAATTATAACCATAGAATACAAATTAGAACTTACTCACTAGGGCTGTGACCTCTAACACATTATTTATTCTGTGTTTGCTAGGGCTATACTTGCTCTATAACTGCAAAAATTCTTTATGGAATTTCTTCATCTCTTTTGGCAAAACCTTCCCTTCTTCATGTTGCAAGGAAATCTTCCAAGTACTCCAACCAGAAGCAAGAAACTTAACAAGAAACAGTTTGGCCAAGAACAAGTGTAATAAATGTGCCCCGCCCCCCTGCCCCCCATAATTTATTTGGAATTTAATTATTTGATTCCATGCTAAATGGAAGTTATTAGATTAACTATAGAAGCTAGAAATTGATAGAAGAACTGTGAAGTATGTGAAAGAACCGGCAAACCAGAGAAAGATAAAACCTCAGGATGAAATGAGAACCACATGGAGCCAGGCTATTACCTGGCTTTGGTTGACTGAACACCATATTTTCATGAATGAGGCAAGAGTCAGCTAGTGTTTTTTGTTTGTTTTTAGAAATAAAAACTGTATAAAATGTGATAGTGCCAAATGCAAGTACCAGCAACAGTGCTCTTAAATGAAGACTCAGATGGAAATGGCCAGCTTTTTTTTTTGTCAGCCATGAAAAAAAAAAAATAAAAAAAAAATCCACAGTAGGACATGGTTCTGTAAACCTGCAGCTTCACAGCATTTTCTCCTGAGACCTCCCTTGGGCCACCCAAAAAGCTGCTTATTCGAGTTCAGGAAAGATGCTTTCAGGCTGGAAGAAGGTAGCAGCTCAGGATAAAGAAGGAGGGAAGACTACAAGAGATCTGATGACAAGTGGCCACTCCCAAATCCATACCCTGCATTTGAAAGGAAATGAATCTGAGACGTCACAACACCAGCGAACATGTTCGCACCGCTCCATGGTCTACAGGGCTGTGGTGCTGGTTTCCTCTCTAGAGAGACACCAGGTACAGATGCTTAGCCACAACTGCTGAAAAAAATACTGCTTCTACAAAGGTGACCTGCGAGGTGTGACAGATCACTGCTAAATGCCACCTATGTTACAGCTGCACAGATGCCAGCTTTTCTGAAAACACTAGAGGCTTTGGCTAAGGTTTCAGTGTTGCTGAGGTTTATAAGCAGTTTCTGTTTCAAAGTGAAAGCAAAAGCTCTTTGGAGGGGCTTATGATTTTCCATGAGCCGTAAGCCTGGGATCCTCGTGTGGCAAATGCTAACAACTACTGTTTCAAACACTTTTAAAAATGGAGTGATATTTTAAGGTGGATAAATTCCTTCTCACATTGATTTAGCTCCTTTTAAGGACAGGAATTAAACTATCATGTCTGAGTTGCTTTTAAAAATATCCTTGTGCCAGAAGACCCAGAAAAGAAAGCAAATTACCACTGTCACCAAACTCTCAGCTATTTAATTTCTTGATTATGGATGTTTCACTTGGTGCTATAGAAGTTTTTTGTATGTGCATTGTTCTATGAGGTACTGTTGTTCAAACAGAACCACAAAGGACTTCCAAGCACCAGAAGAATGGAAGCATCGTAGAACTTCATGCTTGTAAAAGAAATGTAAATTTGTGCTTTCTCTGGAGAAACATTTACCGTCAGAATCTTGCTCAGCAGGCAGGAGAGAGCGTTCAATTTAAATTACAGGATTAAAATTATGTCATTTTTCACAATATCTTTTGCCATTACTATAAAGTCAGAACTGTTTGACAGCTTCCCAGGGTGCTGAGCAGTTTTAGCACCAACAGAGACTTTCATTTCCAGAAGTGTAACAGCACAAGAAACTTTTTTTTTTTTTTTTTTTTTTCCACTTGTTGGCATCAGCATCAGCGAATGCTTGAGTGTGCACCTGCATCCTGACTTATCCTGCCTCCTCACCTCGGCACTGGTGGTTTATGACTGGGTGGTTTACTTCTGGGTGTGAAACCTTGATGCTGGAGGATGACCGAGCTCCCGATCATGGCACCGCTTTCCTGCAGACCTTCCAGTCCTGGTGTGCTTTCTGTAATCTAGTCGAAAGTGTGGAAAAAAACACAATTATTCAAATTATGTTCGGTAATTATGGACAGTTAGTCTGAGCCAAATATTCATGGGGATGGCTGAAAGTATTTTCACAACATTTTCTTGACTGAAGGCACAGTGAGAAGCTCCATGTGACAAATGACTTCTCTAAGTTTTACCATTAGAAAACATTATTTAAGTTTGTTTTTAAGATATTCTTATGAAACGATGAGTTCCACAGTGCTCATTTCCAAGGCACTGTGCAGATCTCAGCTCCACCAGGCATTCGTTAGCCCACCAATACCTTCCTGCAACAGAAAGACACCATCTGAACATGAGGAGCAGTGGACAGCCAGCACCGGGGTTTGGTGGTTTTAAAGACTCCTCCCTTCCTACCAAATCGCCCCACTTGCTTCTTGCTGGAAAACATGGGCAAGGCAAGCCTTAGGTTCTCCTTTCCTCTCTCTCTCTCTCACGAGTCAAATTCTTGCATGAATTGACAAAATCAGTTCTGGTATCCGAAGAAACTTCAGCAACTGAAATATCCCATGGCAAAAGGTCCTGTGGTGTTGTAACAAAGTGAGGGAAGAGCCACCCTTTACACAAAACTTGCCTCTTGCCAGGTGTGTTGCACGCCCCCTTGTTCTTTCAGTGGACGTGGCTACCATGACCTCCGTGTTGCAGTTGCTCCGTGTTCCAGTCAACTCCTTTCCCAGCAGAGGAACTCAAGCCCACTGAATTATACCTGAATTACATTTTGTTAGATGGACACTGAATTAATGTAATTCCAACTGACTTTGTCACCTCATTACTCAGGAATAAGTTGGTAATGCAGATACCCCTCCACCTCAGAGAACTGGGCATTTACTCCTCTTTAACGCATTTTTGGTACCTTTGTGAGCCTTTCTGCTTTATCTCATACTGATTTAGCTTCTTTACAAGCATTTGGTGAGACACCTCGTTGACTCTCAGTTGTAAATCCAAGTGGACAAACTGAATCCCTCTTACCCACTTGCTTTCTGTATCCGTAAAAGATGTCTACGGATCTTCCTTTTACAAAAGACACATTGCCCCCTTCCTGACATCACACATGTGACAGTATTTTTACTCTGTTACGGTGGGATTTGTTTTTTGTTTGTTTGTTTGTTTTTAATATAAACCTTCCTGGTAGATGTCCACATCGATCTACTGGTCTGAAAACTCTCAGACCCCAGGGAAATTATTTTTAAGAATTGGTATCAAACTGTCACCAAGGCATTTTCTTGATTCCAGATTCAGTTTTATGTTTCAGCCATTTCAGTCTATCAGAAGAGGTCCTTCATATAGGCTTCCTTAAGCTCCTAGTAAGAATACAGATAAAATTATTATTAATAATAATATAAAAATAAAACAAAATAAAACCCAAGCCTTACTTTCTCTGCTTCCTTTTAAAGGATTTATTGGCCATGCTCTCTAGCAGGCTTTCTGCTACTGATGATTTTGTAAAATGATTTTCTATTAGTTTTTATATCTTATTTGTTGTTGTTGAATCTTTATATCAAAAATAAATTTGTGTCATTTTATCTAAGTAAATATAGTTGATTTATTATTATAGAAATAGTTGATATATTGAATGCTGCTTAAATTATCCGTATATGTTACTCATGTACAGATCTTAGTATCATCCGAATATTACAACTGCATGTACAAGAGCCAAGGCAAAATCTGCTCATCTTAACTGGATTTATTGTAAGAACCGGAAAACACCACTGAAATTTCTTGCAAAGACAGGATTTTTGACTCTGTGCCACAAATTAACAGAGGGCAGGGGGAACAGGTTTGATCACGATACTCTGTTAAATTACTTTCCTATGACCATTCATTTCTTGCCAGTGTTGCACTTTTCTTAGGACAGGTTTCTGCAGAAAGAGAAGCTAAGAATATAAAGGAGGAAAGGAATCATCAAAAAATTATTAAAGGGAAAATGGTTGTGACAGGAACAACTACTGTTCTGCAGAGACTCTTTTGAAATGTTAATGTTTTTGTAGTATGCAAGAGTGTTGCATGGATCAATGAAAGGCAGCGCTATCCTGCCCTTGGTTTTGTAAACTTTCTGAAGGACCGAATCCTGGAATCCTTTAATCCCAGAGAGCTGAGCTTTGCTGACGAAATCTGCACCCAAGACCCACTGGCCAAAAATATTTAGCAAAAGACCGACTATTTATTCAGAAGCACTAAACAAACGTCCAATAGCCAGGAGATAAAAAACCCAAAGGCAGAAGAATGGATATGGCCTTACAGAATCCTACTGAGAACAGGTATCCGTGCCTATGGTATGGTGACTTGCGTAGGCTGGAGAAGTGCAATTTTTAAGAATACGAGGTCTAACAACAGCAGCATCGGCCACACGTTGAATCCGCAGCAGCAACGTACTGAACATGCTCCTGGGAGTCACTGGAGCACGGTAAGACCATCCAACAAGAGTTTTATTTGTGGCTGCCCGAACTAAATATTGATATTAAAATGTCAGCCAAAATAAATAACGCAAAGGTCTTGGAACAGGCAGAACTAAACACAACCACACAAATAATGTAAAGGAGAAAATCGTCTCGTCTTGGCCAAACTGAGGGCTTCATCCCGTGATGCTTTAAGCAATGTCATGATAAAAGGAAGTTTGGTATGGAAGGACCCTTCCCAGCCTTACACAGGGGTCAACAAAAATAGAAAGGCTGAACAAGTGCAACGAATCCAGCCAGCACGGCTCTGCATGGCGCAGCTCTGGTGAGGACCAGCATTTACACCATGGCTTGAAAAAGTGCGTTGTGTTGTGTGCATTGTATTGTATTGTCCAAGTGCGTTGCATGGTATTGTATTGCAAAAGCGTGCTGTACTGTATTGACAAAGGACTCCCGACTGCCGTGAATTAAACACAGTCTTGTCAGGTGTTGCTGAAAATGTCTAATGGGGATGGATGAAAAAAAAATCATTTAGAACCTAGGCACAGATTCCGAATTTGATGTAATTTGGATTTATAATTACCAGGAAGGGAGCTGTTGGAAGATGTTGGAGCACAGAAAGCCCACGAGGGATGCCAGCGTTTTAAAGGACACTCACGTACGCGATTTAATTCTGGAAAAAGAGATAAAAAAGGAAAAAAAAAAAAGAAAAAAGCACAAGTCCGTTCATGCTGTGTGGTTTCCCCGTTAGGCTGTGTGAGGGAGGACCCCAGCCCGAGGCAGCCCCGCGCCATGAGGGCGCCGCCGCCGCCCCGCCCCCCTCGCAGGCAGCCCTCAGCCCCCCGCCCCCCAACGGCCGCCAACCGCCCCAACGGCCGCCGCGCGAGCCGCCTCCCCCGCCCCTCCGGGGCAGCGCCACGTGACCCAGCCGGGCCGGGGGAGCAGGGGGCGGGGACCGGCGAGGAGTGGGCGGGGCCTCGCCCTCCGTCGGCGCCTTCCCATTGGCCGGCGGGCGGGCTCCTCCTCCCCCCCTCCCGGCGCCCCCGTGAGCCCCGCCCCTCCCCGGCCCGGCGGCCCGGCGGCGCCTCGGCGGTGAGCGGGGGGGGGCGGGAGGGGGGAGCGGG
>NC_048893.1:141248390-141319613 GCF_011077185.1 Oxyura jamaicensis | reverse complement strand
GGGGAGAACCGGCGGGCCTCGGGGCTGGGGCACGGCGGGGACTCGCAGGCCGTGGCCGGGCTGTGTCCGGCGGCGGGCAGCGGGGTAGCTCCGTGCTGCAGGCACGGGGCTGTGGTGCCGGCTGCTGGAGGCTGTGGTGAGCCCGGGGTCAGCCCCGTCAGGGGCTGGAGCCGCCCGCCTTGGGGCTTGTGGCTGATACTTTGTATTTGAGGCTGCTCCCCGCGCTTGTATGAAAGCTGGTGTTGCTCCCTAGGCTTGTTCTTCTCCTAGCACAGGCTGAGGTCCCGCAGGGTAGTGGGAGCGCTGCCTCCTTCACGTCTCCGAAGCCATCCGCACGTGCCTCAGGTCTTGATGTCCCTCCGAAGTGTTCTCGGACTCGAACCCACGGCACCGCATCACACAGCAGCGTCCTGCCTGGGTCTGGTGTCTGACGCGCCCCAAGCACCTCGGTCAGTGTCACTGCCCAGTTAGGTCAGGGTATGCGCACCTATTTTTCATGTCCAGTGATGTCCACACAGGCCCACCGCTGGTTGCTGGTGGAACATTGCACATATGGGTTGTCTGGTGGCTGGCAGGTGGGTTGTGAGCACACAGGTTCCTGCGGACCCTGAGGGTTATGAGAGCATGGTGCTGCCTCTCTTGCACCCAGGGCATTGGGGCTGACCCTTTCACCTCCCGCTGACCCTCTCACCTCCCGCTCTGCTGCACCATGGGGATGGTTATGTGCCGCTGCCTTTGGAAGCTAAACTTGTGTTCTGTCAGCCACAGCACAGGGATGTAGCTTCAGGAGAAGGATCACGTTGCCACCAGGCTGCCGACTACTTCTTGGCACTGCAGCAGTGTGTCACTTTCCCTTTTGCTTAAGCACAACAGTAGCCTGGATCCGCTCCCGCTCGTAGTGACAACGATGCAGCTGTGTCCAGATGTCTTGTGCTGGGAACAAGCTTTACAATCAACTATCTTCATTGACAGAGGATGTGGCTGAACTGTTTGCCTGCGGAAAAACTTCCAAGGTTTGCTGACAAAAACAAATGTCCATCTTTCCTGTGCAGTGACAGTGCTCGTCAGAATTGCGAAGGTGGACCTCTGTAAAGGGAGGAGGGTTATCACAGCAGGAGCATTCCTAGGAGTATGGGCTTACTTCATCCTTTGTTTCATGAACCTAATAACCGCTGGAATGACGTTGTGCACATCAGTAGGAGGTTGCTGGAAACCTCCACTTCATGCTAGCGCGTTGCCTGTCATTTTGAGGTTGTGTGGATGGCAATGCCATTTTTAAGTCACCCTAGGTGTGCAGAATCCAATGTGGGCATAGGGAATCATTTAAAATACAGGACTTTCTGAGGGCTTTCCTAGCTGCACTGGCATCACCAATGTGTGTTGCATGTCCTCGTTCTCTGCTTGTGGCTCTCCAGGGTTGATTCTTTATCAAGAGGAAAAGAGGAACAGCTTCTCTGTCAGTGAGAGCCAGGATGGTCTGATCTTGAAGAATGATGCGGCAGGCAGACTACTTGTTGCAGCGTTCTAAAATTCTGCATGTCACGTTAAAAACAACCTGTAATTTTCTGTACTCGCAGGCAGCGTAGATCTTTAGCTTCGAGCCCTTCGTTGCTTCCCTCTGGCACTGCCTCATGACAATCATAGCTTATCCTTTGTACAGGAGAAATGCAAGGATATATTAAATGTTGCAGTACCGAGTGTAAAATGTTTATTAAAATAACAATAATCTGAAACGATTAGTGGATGTGTAGCTATGGAATTGGAACGAGGTTGAGCAGCGGAGACATTTTGTTAGCTGCCAGAGTCATTGTGTTGTGCCACCCACTGGCTGGATGCTTGCTGGTGCACGGCGTCTCCTGCAGATTTCTTTTGTACCACTGGGAGGTTTTTGAGAGGCGTTGGGAAGTGAAGCCAGTTCCATAGTGGGGCCCTCATGGGTGATGGGGTGCTGAGTCCAGGAACTGGCTGAAGTGGCCGTAAGTATAACCTGGGAAGAAACAAGGCCTGTCTGCTCTGTGCATTACCTTGGGCTGTTGCTCAGTCTAACGTGAGCACAGCAGCGGTTGCTGATGCTCTTTGGCTGCCCTCCGTGGTTGCCCTGGAATAGACACAGTCCCAATTTGCAGTTCTCTCGTTGCCTCTGACTCCTTGGATACTAATTCTTTCTACCAGGTCATGGCCTCAGTCTCTCATGTTGAGAACCAAGCAAGGAAAGTAGTGGTTATTGCTCTTTTCTCAGAGAGGTTTGGGCCCTCATTACCGATCCTTTTCCCATGCTGAGGAGGAGTTGTTCTTTTGTGGCAGATGAGTTTGGGGCCAGGGCTGTGGTGCAGGGACACGAATTAGTAAGAATCTTTAACCTCTCTGTGAAGAGAGGGGAAAGCCTGTTGCTGGTGGTAGGAACCTTTGAATGTAGGCCATAGACATGAGCGGAAGAAGGGGATGAGGAGAAATGTCTGGTGGAGCAGCAGCAGAGGCTCTTCATGTCTCAGGGAAAGCCTGAAGAAGTCTTGGTTGCCTTTAGCTAGAACCTGGTATTACAAGCTCCAGAATCTCCGCGCTGGTTTCCTCTGTAATCAGCACTCTGTCTCGAAGTGAAGGCAGGATGAGGACACAGGACAAGCATAAATGCTGGGCTTCAAGCTTCTGCTCCAGCTACAATGTATTCTCAGACTAGATAATGAGTGCTGTTCGGCTGTGTGTGTGTTCCTTTCCTTGGTGTTGCAGCCAAGCCAGGGAAGTAGGAGGGGGTGTGGAAATAGCGGGTAAGGGAGATCCAGTGCGCTGTGTGGTCCCGTGGGTATGAGCTGGAGCAGCAAGGAGCTAGGTCCCTTCGATGTCCGCAGTAAAGCGTTTGGGTAGAAGGAGCGTGGTCCATCTCATTTAGCGTTGCCCAAAAGATGCTGCCGAGCGCGCGTTACATCACATTTCATCCAAGTCCTTGGCCGTGGAACCTGGTTATGGAGCATATGGCTTCTGGCTGGCCCAAGACTGCTTAGGAAACAGTGACGTGCTCTTCCTCAGGCGTTTGCCCAATGAGGCAAGGCAGCATCTGAGGCACGATGCAGCGCAAAACAAGTGCTGGTGCAGGGGCTGAAGGCAGAAATCTCTAGAAGTAGATTGACTAGTCCATAGAGTTGTGGACTAAGATGCTGCAGTACCAAAGATGTTGCACTCAGTATTACGTAGGGATGTCAGCAGGAGAGGCACTTTCTGCAGTGACTGCCAGCTGCAGCCTGCTGGAGTTACAAAACCAAAGGTGGTGCGTGGTGGCAGTGTAGGAGAAAGCACCTCAAACTCTTCAACATTGCTTTGTATGGCAGAGGCTTGAATGTCAACCCTTGAACATCTGGAGGAGCAACTGAGGAAGTGCCTGAATCACAGAATCACAGAATAGTCTAGGTTGGAAGAGACCTCCAAGATCATCGAGTCCAACCTCTAAACTAACACTAACAAATCTTCCACTAAACCATATCCCTAAGCTCTACATCTAAACGTCTTTTAAAGACCTCCAGGGATGGTGACTCAACCACTTCCCTGGGCAGCCTATTCCAGTGACTAACAACCCGTTCGGTAAAGAAGTTCTTCCTAATATCCAACCTGAAAGTTCTCCAATGCCACAATCATCTCCTGGTCACAAAAGCTTAGCAGCAATTTGGGCAGCTTGGGGAAAGGAGCCAGGGACCTTTTCTCACTGGTGCATTTAGAAAGAAAATGGAAGCTGAAGTAAAGTAAGGTAAGGCTAAATAAAAGGATAGGATGGGAGGCTGGGGACGGACTCTTTGTCAGGGAGGGTAGCAGCAGGACAAGGAGTAATGACATTAAACTAAAATCTAGATTTAGATTACATATTGGGAAGAAATTCTTCCCTCAGAGGTTGGTGAGGCACTGGACCCAGGTTGCTCAGAGAAGCTGTGGGTGCCCCATCCCTGGAGGTGCTCAAGGCCAGGCTGGATGGGGCTTTGGGCAACCTCGTCTGGTGGGAGGTGTCCCTGCCCGTGGCAGGGGGGTTGAAACTGGGTAGGCTTTGAGGTCCCTTCCAACCAAAACCTTTCTGTGGTTCTGTGAAAAGAGTGGAAGAGACTGCCTGGTAAACTTTGTTATATGTTGTGATAAACACAGTTTGGAGAGACATTTTTTATTTTGCTCTCTAGAGGGAAGAAAACAGAGAATTCAGGATTACCACAATTTCACATTCTCTTCCAGTTCTGAAAACGTGGTTAGTGCAGTATGTTGTTATTGTCCTAATTATGTTCTGCTGAGATCTGGTTAAAGCATTCTTGTTCTATAGCTCATATGATCAGTGGCTTTAGCTTTCAAATTGAAATCTCCCCTGTTACTGCTCCAAATCCCCCAACCAAAAACACACAAAAACAACAACAACAAAAAACCCACACTAATTCCTAAGGACTTTTAGGACTTTTGGAGTGTTAGGACATTACTTGCTATGGGTTTTTCCAACAAGTTGTTTGCAGTTGCAGAGAAATAGGCCATTGAGCACTATTGGCTTCCTGTTTTCTTTTTGTTTTGTTTTGATTTTGATTTGTTTTGTTTTTTACTGTGATATGAAATTTGTCATAAGATGTTGTGAAGTGTGTTGTGGTCAACAATGACTGTGTTACGGACTGTGTTTTGGTGGGTTTTGCAACTTCTGATAGTGCTGGAAATCAGCAATTTATACCCAAAGGGCCCTTCCAGTTCAGACGCTGTAGAGCTGTGCAATGACTTCTCGTGTGTAGATGGCACCCAGTCAGATGCTGTTCATTTCTCTCATACATAAAGCAAGATGCCTCTTCAGGCTCTACCCATGGCCACGATTCCTGATTGGAATACGGTCTCATTTCTTTGAAAAGCTGCCTATTCCTGTGATTTAATGTAAACTGTTTTTATGTAGCGCATGCTAACAAGTTATTCCTTGAGCAACTGAACTGGTGAACCTTTATTTCTTGTGGATTCGTGCCCCCTGCTCCTCAGCTCCTTCCCCTTTCCTATTTTTTGCTGTGTCCGTGTCCTGCTTTAACAGTACTGCTACTCTGCCTTCATTCTGTCACTGCTCCAAACCAGCTCACCTCTGCAGTATTTTTAGTTCCTTCCCTTTTTCCCTAATTATAACCCGAGCCAGCCACTGCTTGTTCTGCACGCTTTCCGACTATTTGCACACTGACCATTCATGTACTGATTACAGGCTAAACAGAGACAGTGACTGTTAAGTGAAGTCTTCATCCTTTACCACCTCAGTGGAGACATTTATTTACCTTTCTACTCTTTTACTGAGTTTCACAAAAGTTGTGCAACCTGAATCTGTATTGCTTTGTCCAGTTTGGTTGGCATCCACTGAAGGGCAGCGTGTTTGTGATGTCTCGTTTCCGTAAGAAACCAGGGTTAAAAATACTTAAGGAATAATTGAAGAAAACTTGCATTAGATACACATTTTTAGATTTATTATTCTAATATATGTGTTTAGGCAGGAAAAATAATGTCAAATTGACACAAAAACTTGTGTTTTGAAACAGCGTGTCTTATAAAAACCCCAGATTCGGTTGGCATGTTAGTATGTAATACCTGTTTACTTTGAACCTATAAGGAAAAAATAAACTAAAATGTTCAATTCACATGAATACTGAGAAATGTCCAAATATGCTTTTTTAGCATAGCGATAACTCTTGTGTTCTAGGTGAAAATGACTTACGCAACATGGTTAGTCTTTGTTTTCTGTTTATTGCTGTAGCTAATCTGGGTAACTTTTTGTTGTAGGTAATGGAATCTAGCCAAATCATTAAAATTTATTTGCATTTCAGATGCTGCATTTCTTTTTTTTTTTGAGGTCTAATAAAAACAGTAATTTTGAGAATTTTCCATCCCATCGCCAAACATGTTTTGCATACAGAGGGCTGTCAACTGCACAAATGGGAGAAAAGTCACTGCTTTTTTTCTCTTTTTTTTGTAGCAACAGTATTTTTTTGGTGGTGTTAGGGCAGCAAGATGAAAAAATAGAATGGGAAAATATTGTTCTCATAAGGGATAACGTTTTTATGAGCAGCAACTTTTATTTTTAATGTAATTAGTGAAATGAAAATAGGAAAGAAAGAAAAGAAGAAAGAAGAGCCTCTGCTTTATGTTACTGTTTTCTCCTTGAAATTCTTTTTTTCTGGCTTTATCAAAACCAGCTGAGTTGTTTTGAAATTTTATGGTGAAGATGCAGTTTTGAAATGGTTTTATTTCAGTGGCACTGTTTCAAAGTACTTTCTGATTTCAGTTTACACGCATAACGTAAACAAAAACACTTCCAATCTGGGAAGAAAGAACAACTGAGAAAGCAAGTCACGTTTATCAAGCGGAATCTAAACTTAGCTCTTCATTACCTGGGTTCTTATGGTTTACTTGTGGAGTTTTTACATCGATAGGAAGGCCTGCTGTTAAACACAGGCTTTGTTTTCTGCTGATGTATGATGATTTGGAAAAGGTGGAGAAGCCTATATTTGGATTTCCTTATGGAGTAGTTGGTGCTCCTGCAAGAGTAATGCTTTCTAAAACGGGGGGAGGGAAGCACATTCAGGTATTTAAGAATGACAGATAGCTGAAATTAACATTGAGAGCTAACTATACAGATTTTTTCCCTTTATTGCAGGAACTCGGAAGCTTGCGCTTTAAAGGGGGAAGTGCTGTGAACACCACTACTGGCTGTAGAAAAATGGACATGTTGCAGATACTGCGTAAAACCACAGAGCGCTTAGAGTGCGATCACTGCAGCTTCAGAGGAACGGACTATGAAAACATACAAATTCACATGGGCACTATACACCCAGAGTACTGTGATGAGATGGATGCTGCTGGCTTGGGTAAACTTATATTTTATCAAAAAAGCGCAAAACTGTTTCACTGCCACAAGTGTTTTTTTACCAGCAAGATGTATTGCAATGTGTATTACCACATCACAGCACAACACGCAGCACCGGCAAAATGGAATGAGAACAGGAAAGAACAGGTAGAAGGAGATTCCGATTCCTCCAAAAAGGGTGGCATGTCAGAGCCACAGAAACCTACCCTTTCCCCCGAGTCCCGCAAAGCTGCCCTTTCTCCTGAACTCCCCAAATCTGAACCTGTTGTTTCCCCCAAGCTTCAGAAATCATCAGGGTCTCCAGAGTCCCAGAGGTCAGCTCAGGGTACTTCCTCAGACCTGGAGAAGTCAGCCCAGGCCCCGTCCCCAGATCCAGAAAAGTCATCCCAGGCTGCATCTCCAGATCCAGAGAAGTTAGCCTCAGCTGTGTCCCCTGACTCAGAGAAACTGTCCCCTGCTGTGTCCCCAGACCCACAGAAGCCAGTCTCTGGTGTTTCCCCAGACCCACAGAAGCCAGCCCCTGCTGTTTCCCCAGACCCTCAGAAACCAGCCCCAGCAGTGTCACCAGAGCCCCGCCGCCACTCCCCAGCGGTGTCACCAGAGCCCCGCCGCCACTCCCCAGCAATGTCACCTGAGCCCCGCCGCCATTCCCCTGCCGTGTCACCAGAGCCCCGCCGCCATTCTCCCGCTGTGTCTCCAGAGCCCCGCAGGTACTCCCCAGGTGTGTCCCCAGAGCCAAAGAAACCTCCTCCAGCCGTGTCCCCAGAACCACGAAGGTATGCCCCGGCTGTGTCTCCAGAGCCCCGGCGGCACCCTGCTCAAACGCGCAGGCCTGCTTCGGCTTCCTCTCCTGAAAGCCGGAGGCCTGCTCCCGCAGTTTCACCGGAGTCATGGAGACCTGGTCCCACTGCTTCCCCCGAACACTGGAGATCTACACCTCATGAGATGCAGAAGTCTTCTACTGTTTCTCCCTGGGCTTCAAAGCCCTCCATGTCCATAGAGTCCCGGAGGTCTGTCCCCGAGTCCCGAAGGTCTGGCCCTGGTGCATTGCCAGAGCCTAGGAGACTTGTTTCTGACTCGTGGAAATCTACGTCCTTTTCTGAATCCCAGAAGTCCACTCTTGTTTCTTCTGAGCCATGGAAACCCATCTCATCTGTTTACCCTGAAGGCTGGAAACCTGTTCTGTCCCCCGACACGTGGAAGCATTCTCCCTCTGTTTCTCCTGAGCTTCGGAAGTCTAGTCATGCTGTTTCATCTGACTCTTGGAAGCCTTCTTTCTTCTCTGAGGTTCGTAAGCCTTCTGCTTCGGTGTCTCCTGAATCTTGGAAACTCTCTGAGTCACGGAAATCTATGTTTTTTTCTGAATCTCAGAAGTCCACCTCTGCTGCTTCCTCTGAGGTTCAGAAACGGGGCCATTTCTCTGAACATCGGAAAAGAGCTCTGTTCCCAGAGTCACGTAAATCTAATCCTGCTGTTTCTACCGATGTCCAGAAACGTGCTGTCTTTTCTGAACCTCAGAATCAGGTGTCTACATCTGTTGCTTCTGCTGAAGGCCATAAACATGCCTCATGTTCCGAAGCCCAGAAGTCAGCTCTTGTTTCTTCTGAGGTCCAGAAGCATGCTCTATTTTCTGAAGCCCATAAACTTGCTCCCATTTCCCCTGAAATTCAGGAGCATGCTTCTTTTCCAGAGTCTCAGAAATCAACTTCTCCTGAAATTCACAAACATGGCCTCTTCTCTGAGACCCAGAAACAGTCTTTTTGTGTTTCTTCAGAAACCCCCAAACAAGGTATTTTTACTGACTCCCAGAAATCTGCTGTATCCCCTGATAGTCAAAAGCAAGCTGTATTTTCTGAGATGCAGAAACCTGCTGCTTCTTTGTCTTCTGATATCCAGAGACACCCTGAAACTACTGTACCTTCTGAAATCCAGAAAAACATGCTGTTTTCCGAGTCTCATAAGTCTGTTGCAGGTTTTTCCTCTGAGCCCCAGACGCCTAGTGAGTCTGGTGAGAGTGACTTTCTTTCTCAAAGTTTAGATGATCAGAAACCACTGGATGACTTGTTTTCACAGGATGAACAATCCATGTTAGCCAAAGAATCACCAGAAGACATGTTATACTCGTGCCCGAAAAAGAAGCCCAGGAAGGAAAACCAGGAGAACTCGGATTCGGAACTAAACAGCAGCGAGTGTGGAAAAACAGAGATGGACTCGATGGATATGAAGGAGCAAGAATCCAACAGTGACCAAGAGCAGTATGATATGGAATCGTCTGATTACAGCAAAGAGAGCAAGATGGATGCATCTACTCCCATTCAGCCGCAGTGCGTGCTGCAGTTTACCGAAGAGAAAGAGGCTTTCATTTCTGAGGAAGAAATAGCAAAATACATGAAGCGTGGTAAGGGAAAGTATTACTGCAAAATTTGTTGCTGTCGTGCAATGAAAAAAGGTGCTGTCTTGCATCATTTAGTCAACAAGCATAATGTTCAAAGCCCGTACAAATGCAAAATATGTGGCAAGGCTTTTCTCTTGGAGTCTCTTCTTAAAAACCACGTTGCTGCTCATGGTCAAAGTTTGTTGAAGTGTCCACGGTGTAATTTTGAATCAAATTTTCCCCGAGGCTTTAAGAAACATTTAACCCATTGCCAAAGCCGTCATAGTGATGATGCACCTAAAAAACATTTGGACAGCCTTGAACCACTTGAAGAACAAATTTAACGTGTTTTTTCCCTTGTGCTAGAAAAGCGGAATTTACAAAAGTGTTCCAAAAGTGTTGCTGTATGTTAACCGAGTAGTTTAGCTGATCTGACAAGTCAGAAGATGCATGGTTTATTGTACTATGTTTAACTTGTCTTATAGCTGTTTTACTGAAATGATTTACAAATGACAAGAGTCATTTTAAATACATGTTCATGTCTTTTTATTACCCATCAGTAGAGTCATTTTATTTTTTGGGATGTACTATGTTTTTGAAACCAAAATGGATACAATTAGTTTTGTAAAGATTTGTAAAACATACAGGCAATTAAGGACTGGAGTGGCAAGGAACCCTTATATTTCCATGAAGAATGAACATGTTTTTTCACATTTGTTAAATGTCTTATTTTTTAAAATGTTTTTATCAAATTCTTAAAATGAAAGTTCTTACCAAACTAAATGTGAATGAGCCAGGCATGAGTAACTACCAACTGTTCGGGAATGATTCTGCTCTGAGGTTGTAATTGAGTGTATAGTCATTTGTGGGAAATTTCTTGCACTCAATTCTTTGTCTTTTCTCAGATTTTGAAGCATCATGGTACTGATTGTGATTCTGTATTTTGACCATGTTTGAAGCATGTACTAATACACATTAAATTGATGAATTAACGTCAAACTGTATAGCTCAACATTTTCTCTTAATAATTCAGATGTTTGTAACGTCAGAAAAAAATTAAATTCTTGTATCTGGTGAAATGTAATGCTTTAATCTTTTAATAATAAAAAAACAAAACACTGAACCTGGCATTGGCCATTTCTTTTACGTCAGATCACGAGCAAAACCTTTCATGTCCAATGTATTTTAAACTCCTTTGGCAACAGAAGATGCAAAATTACCCTGGAGTTCTGCTCCAGTCTTAAGCCCAGGAAAGCAAGGTTTGCCTAAATTCCTGGTCTGCTTCAGATTTTTTTTATTTTTATTTTTTAAGATTTAAATGAGGGAAAACTGGAATGTGTACACTGTTATTTTGCATGCTTTCTTTTGTGCTATTTGCTTATTAATTCTTAAAAAAAAAAAAATTCAGCAGGAGCATGGATTATAAGTGGAGGTAGTTCAAGGAAAGTTTCATTTTCCTCAGGCTAAGTTTTGCCTAGACTTGAGCAGTTGTAAATATTGGCGTACAACATGATGGTGGTAGGTTGTTTTTTTGTTGTAGTTAAAAAAAATAAAAAAAATCAAGGAAGGACTTGTTTGACTTGAAAGTGGTGTGTGACCTTTACAGTTTGATGCATCACTGCTGACAGCTGCTTGTTTCTCAGCCATGATCGTGTACTCTGATCTCAGGGAAATCCATCATCAAGGCTCAATGCTTTTCCTTTTTTTTTTTTTTTTTTTTTTTTTTTTTTTTTTTTAATAACTGACTTAATATTAATAAGTTGGACATTCCTGGTGTGTGTATTTTGGTGTCGCAATTGCTGTTTCACCGTTACTTTACACAATACTAAGTTTGAGGTCCTTAAAATGTGTAGTAAGATCTGCTGGAATCTGAACTGACTGAGCTAATTTCTCTAACGAGCTATAGGACACCAATAAAAAGATCAGGTTGGGGACTTACTGTTTCCCTCTCAGAGGACCTGTTGTAAATGCTGAGGAGATGGGGGTGAATATTCTGAATATAAACAGTGATGTATTGACTTATATTTTGACTTAAGAATAAAATACAAGTGAAGCACTTCCAAGAATTACCAATGGAATAGTTTGTTTCAATTATGCCTATTGCTATACTTCAGACCTTGGATAATCTCTGAAATAAAGTTGAAATTTTTGCTAATTTTGTTTCGTATGTTAGAGTACAAAGCATAGAATTAACTCTAATTAGCCCACCAGTGTAATTTAAGCTCATAGATTCATAGGATATCCCAAGTTGGAAGGGACAAGGACCATCGAGTCCAACTTCTGGCTCGACACAGGCCTAAAAATCAGGCCATGTGTCTGAGAGTGTTGTCCAAACACCTCCTGAACTCCGGCAGGCTCGGTGCTCTGACCACTGCCCTGGGGAGCCTGTCCCAGTGCCCGACCACCCTCTGGGTGCAGAACCTTTCCCTATCACCCAGCCTGACCCTCCCCTGTCCCAGCTCCATGCCGTGCCCTCGGGTCCTGTCGCTGTCCCCAGAGAGCAGAGCTCAGCGCCTGCCCCTCCGCTCCCCTCGTGAGGGAGCTGCAGGCCGCCATGAGGCCTCCCCTCAGCCTGCTCTGCTCTGCTCTGGGCTGAACAAACCAAGGGACCTCAGCCACTCCTCATATGTCTTCCCTTCCAAACCCTTCACCATCTTCATAACCCTCCTTTGGGCACTCTAAAAGCTTTCCTTCTTTCTTATACTGTGGTGCCCCAAAACTGCACACAGTGCTTGCGGTGAGGCTGCACCAGCACAGAGCAGAGCAGGACCATCCCTTCCCTTGACTGGGCTAAATTCATGTGGCTGGTGATTGTCCAGCTCCCTAATTTGTTCAGCTCTTTCTGCAAGGCCTCACCACCCTTGACGGAGTCAACATCTCCACCCAATTTGGTATCGCCAACGAACTTGCTGAAAAAACCTTCAAGTCCTACATCCAAATTGTTTGTGAAAACACTGAGGAGGACGGGTCCTAAAATGGATCCCCGGGGAACCCTGCTAGTGACAGGTTGCCATCCTGATGTAACCCCATTTACAGGAAACCTTTGGGCCTGGCCTGTCAGCCAATTGTTCACCCATCTTATTATGCTTTTATCTAACTGTATTCTGGTCATTTGTCCAGGATACTGTGAGAGACAGTATAGAAAGCTTTACTGAAATCCAGAAAGATTACATTGACAGGCTTCCTTTGGTCAACTAGCTGGGTGATCTTGTCATAGAAGGATATTAAGTTTGTTAGACACGACCTTCCCCTAGTGAACCCATGTTGGCTCTGACCAATGGCTGCATTGTCCTTTAGGTGTTTTTCAGTAACTCCCAGAATAATCTTCCCCAGTTTCCGGTTGACTGGCACCTTTTCAAATTCCCAATATGGTTGAAAAATAACTGAGAGATGTCCCACAATGACATCAGCCAGCTCTCTGAGTACCCTGGGATGAATCCCATCAGGTCCCATGGACTTGTATCCATCCAGGTGGAGCAGCAAATCCCGCAAAAATCTGGGGATGACTGGAAGTTTATCATTTCTGTAGGCATAACCCTCCAACTCAGGGCAGCTGGGGTCCCAGAGCCCATCTGTTGAAAACAGAGGCAAAGAATGCATTCAACATCTCTGCTTGGTCTATGTTCCTGTTTGTGAGGTGGCTGTCCTCATCAAGTATTGGACCAACGTTTGCTCTGGTCTTCCTTTTCCTGTTAACATATTTAATAAAACTTTTTTATTGTCCTCCACACTGCTGGCCAGCTTCAAGTCTAACTGAGCCTTGGCCACTTGAATTCTCTCTCTATAAAGGCGAGTAGCATCCCTGTAGTCCTCCCATGTCAGCCAACCTTGCTTCCAGCGACTGTACACTTTTTTTTTTCCCACCTAAGCTCCTGAAGAAGAGCTCGGTATTATGCATTACTGTCTTACTCATTCCTGTTCTTTAGCAGAGGGATCCTTTGGGCTCAGTACTGTGTAGTTCTAACTTCAGTTTCCCTTTGGGGGTGGAGTTTGGTGTAGAGACGTGATCAGGTCAGGAGATAGTAACTGGGGCAAACCCCCAGAAGTTTATTTACAGTACAATTATTACAGACACTGCAATTCCTTCCCTCTCTGAATCCTGCGGGCTGCTGCTGCCTGACAAAAATGTAATTACATACCTTAGATGTATGAAGACATCTCTCTGGTGTTCCCCCATCACCAAAAGTCTATTTATAGCCTATGCTGAGACATGCAGTAGGCAACTGTATTTCCAAATACAGTACCACAGTCTTCATAGTGTATGCAGTGGTTCCATAGGTGATACACACAGCTATGAAGTGATTACCTTAGTAGGAAAAAAATAAGAAATAATAATAATAAAAAAAGAAGCCTGTTTGGAACAACAGTTTTAGGGTATAGAGAAACTGTAGAGCTCCTTTTGGAGTGGAGCTGGAAAGGGGTCTCATTTAAGCAACAGAGAAGAAAAAAAAATAAGCTTGGATTTTCCATTGATTTATTTTATTTTATTTTGTCATGCATAATAATATTTTGGGGATTGAATATAGCTGGCTGTATGTATTTAAAATTTATTTCCCTCTATTTGTACATTAATATAATTCTTGTTTACTCTCATGGCATTTTAGATGTAAGAAATCTTGTAGAAAATATAATTACTGAAGGTTTGCTGCCTCTGGACTTACAGTTTTGTACTTTGGAGGTTTTTTTTTTTTTTTTTTTTATCACATCCTGACTGTCTTGTGATGTAGAGCATATGCTACTGACATGAATGCACTGAGGTCACCACAGCCATATCGCTGAGCTCCTATTTACGTATTTTTAAAAGGAGAAGAGGGGGAAGAAGTTGAACTGTTTGCTGCCATGCTGCTGTTATGACCTGTTTTGAAGAAACTTGCATGTAAGTAAGTTGCGGTCAAATAATTCTGTTTCTGAAGTATAGGCATGCAAGAAAGGTTTTTGGCTTAGTTTGCACGTGGGGAATGAGAAAGGTCAATTAAGAGAATATCAGAGCTAGATAAATCAATTTAAAATTTTAAGAATGCAGTATTTATGAGAAACTAAGCACAATGATGAATGTGTAGGGTTGCAGCTAGCTGAATTCTAACCTTTCTGTTTATGGTTTGTAATAGTCTTCAAAACCACGATTATATACTTTAAAAATACGTAATGCATACGAACATTTCACATTGCATTTACAACGGCTTGAGTTTTCCTCCCTGTAGGTTGGCATGACTTAGTTTAACATGTACTAAACAAACAAACAATAAAAGCAGTTTATAAGTGATTTCTTGGTCAAATGAGAAGTGAAAATTTGCTTTTCAACTAGTAGTACAACCCGCCTGGACATGGATCACAACATCGATCGCAACACATGGGCATCGATCAGTTACCTCTAAACATCACAAACACAGGCATGCTAGGCATACTTAACACTGAAAAATTGTATATAAAATATCTGTAAGTTTTCAGTGTTATTTTGTAAAACTTCTTAGCGTGGCTTAACTGCATATCATTTGTATATAAGCAATTGGAATGCATTCTGTGGCTTACTACTTTATATGTCCTGTGGACTGCATTTCAGAGCAGAAAGAATCGAGTTAACTGAGCGTCAATAAACAAAACAAAGTAATTTATTCAAGAAGCACAGAAGTCTGTGAAGATTTGTTTTCCCTGTTTCCCAAGTATTAGTTTTTCCTTGCAATAATAAATAATGCATGTTAATGTAAGTCCGCACAGCACAATCCTTTCCTGACTTTGGAATATATGCTAAATATATACTTGGGTATAACACTGGTGGCAACCAACTTTAAGATTCTCTGAACTTGTAAATAATTTAATTTTTATAGATTATATGTATTATTGACAAAATGCTTTTTAGGCAAGATGTCAGTGAAAACAGAGACTCCTTTTATACAATCCCAGTCCTAAGAAGGGAATCTCTTTCGTGTATGCTTGTAAGAACAGAGATTTGAGTCCTTTTTTTTTTGTGCAGAACACTTGAGGGAAAGTACAAAATGGAAAATAAGAATAAAGAAACTTCAGTGGATACTGTTATTTGTTTGCTTGTTTCCAGCTAAACTAGCTGTGGCCATATGTGCAACAAAAACTTATCTTCATTCTTATCAGAAAAAAGTGTTAATAATTGCACTACATGCCCAGTCATGTTTTAAAGGTGCATTTTCACAATCAGTCAAATAGAAAGTAGCCTTCTGTAGAAAACTCAGGCATTTTTCAGCAAAGCCCATTTCTGTTACAGATCACAGCTTCCTTTCCTTTGATGTTTGTGACGAGATCCTTGCAAGAATTTTTATTTTTAGCAATAAATATTTCAATGTCCTTCAGCATGCCCAAGAGTATCTACATGTCTGTCTTGGTATATCAGGATGTTGTTTAAGATTTAGATCAAAAATATCATCTGGAATGCAACCACTGGAACAGAACATTTATATAATATCGATGGTACTGGTTATTCTTGTATTAATGAGCAAATTTATTGTGGAAAAAAAAAGTGTTTTTCAGAAATTGGAGAATATTTATGATTCAATATTAATATTTTAAAATAAGTATGTGTACTTCTTAATTCCCTGTTCTGCAAACAGGCCTCTAGGAGGAGCATTTATTTTTAGTCCCTTTAGTAGAAGCCAAATCAAAGTAATTTTTGCATATTTTTATTGCCTCACATACTTGACAGAGCACTTTCTTTCTTCTGAACCGTACAATCACCACATTAGGTCTATTTTTTTTTCCCCTCTGTCACTTGTGTTTTGTTGTTGTTGTTGTTTTGCTTTGTTTTTTAATCGCCAGAGAAGTGTTGCCATCTCCACCTCATAAAAAGCTGCCCTTGTCATTTCGTCACCAGCTCAGGTCGATGTGACTGCAGGATTCCCCTGGAAAGGGCAGTCCTGGTCTCTCCCTTGCCCGTGCAGTGCACACTCACCGCCTCTCCCCTTACCGCTTTGCAGTCGTACATCCTTGTGGTGAGCCAGACCCGTTGGCTGATTCTGCTGCAAACTTGCTGTTGTTTTCCTTGTGCCGTGGGGTCAGAGGATCTCGTTGATCTGCCTGGCTTTGTGGCTGCAAGTGCTGATGCAATGGAAATGAGTGTGGGGAGGACGTTTCCTCTGGAGAGAGAGGACCAAGGCCAGAAAGGACAGAGGGCCCAGATGGCCTTCTGGTAATGCCGGTACCACACCTGAATCCCAGACATCCTGGCTGAGCTGCTCAGCAGGAGTGTCCCAACAACCTGACTGTATTATTTCAGTGTCTCTACCTCAGGCCTGCCTGTTGGGTTGGCCTTTTTCAGTGTCTCTACTTTCTTAGTTGATATCTTACTGAAGGCTCCAGGCAAGATTCTTTTTATTCCTTGCAAAAGAGTGCCAAAACCATACATGATAACACCAGACTGAATGGATAAATTATGTATTTGTGCTCAGAGTTTTGTTAGCTGAGCCCAGAGCTTTGACTTGCTTACTGGTTGAGGCTTGCTCTTCTGCTGAAGCTGCAGCGTAGCTCAATCGCACCTCGAAAATCCTTGACTGCAACTGAGACTTGTATCAGTATCAGAAGCTGTTTGATTACCTGTCTCAGGTGCTTATGCTGGTACTGACTTTTCAAGGTGCACAACCCTCTGAAACCCAAAACCTCAAATTCTAGAGTTTAAATGAAGCTCAGTGGAAAAACAGGCAGATTCCCAAAGGCTTCCTCCAGTGGTACAAAAGAAAACTTTCCACCGAAAGAAAACTGTCAAATACACTTTTCCTCCTGTTTCCAGACTCTGCTCTGCAACGTACCACAGTGTGCTGTCCACTCTTCTTCTTCCTCCACTTCTAGAACAGCATCGTGGTTGTAAAGTCAGTATTAGAAATAACGGACAATACGGAATATTACCTTCTTCTAAATAAATAAATAAAGCCATGCCTCTCTCCAGGCTGGGGTTGACACAAACAATCCCTTAAGCAGACTGAAAGCTCCTGGCATCCATCAGCATCCGAAGTAGACGTGTGTTGGATATAAATACCCATGTGCACACAAATGAAACGAGGCTTTTACTAGTGTCACTTGCTCAGAGGGGAGAGATTGCTTTGTTAAAGCTTTCTCTCGTATCTGACTTCCTGCAGATCTCAGAGACAAAATAATTTTCAGAATTGGGTGCTGGACAGGCTTTAGCCCCTTTGGACCATGCTAACCTCTGTGGTGGTCGCTGCAGCCGCAGGAGTGCAACCTGCTAGGAGAGGCTCTGCCCCCTTGTCCCCTGCAGCACCCCTGGGTGCCACCCAGCCTTCAGCATCCACCCTGACGTCCCCACCTCTCCCACCCCACAGCTGGGGCCCGTCGCCTCCTCGTTCAGCTGCACCTACCCCACAAACCCTTTGGGGAAGAGCTGCAGCAGCAGCTGAGATAAAAGTAAAGCAGCAGATGGATGGGGAACGATGGCAGCGTTGCGTTTTGGTGCAGCAGGCAATGATTCTGCCACCAAGATCTCGATGCTGCGCTGGAGCAAGCGCTGTTTTACCTCGTCTCTTGCCGCTACCCTGAACCCTCTTCTGGCCAAATCCTCCATTAGAGGGAACCACAGAGCAATTTATCGGCGGAGCAGCTCCGGGGCACAGTTCGTAAACATATTAAGGACACGCACAGAATAGTAACACATCAACAACAGGTTCAGAAAGGGACTCTGGGCTTTTCTCCATATCGTGGTGAATTAGTTTTGGCCCTGCTGAGGCTGATTTCCTCACCACCGTATCCAGAGTCCTGAGGTTTAAAGCCCTTGTTTATTTTCTTTGACGCCCCTCCCTGCCGTGCAGTTATCCCCTTCCCGCAGCACGCGTGTTATTTACAGCAGTATTTAAGAGATTGACGCAATCTCCAAAAAGTAACCCACAACAGCACTGAGTGCAGTGGAAGCTACCAGATGTCCGCCTGCTGGGCAGGGGACCCTTGAAATCCTCATGGATTACTCCAGGACGAGGCCGTGCACCATTCAACTTCCTCAGACAAAAGCTGTTTACAGCTATAGAATACAAACAAACCCCAAAACTTCATTATTTTACACCGACTAGCTGGGGGCTGGGCCTCCTCCAGCATTTTTTCTTGTTGCCCTCATTGCTGCAGACAATGACAAGCCAAATGATCGGCTTGGCCTTGACACAGCTGTAATGAAGTTGAAAGTAGGGGGAAACCCAAATGTACTGCCTTGGCCATGGGAATCTGAAACCTTCCTGCTTATTTATAGGGAAAAAAAAAAAGAAAAATCTGTAATTCCCTTGCTTTCAGACTGCTCTAGGAATTCTTCTACGCTAAGGTATTGCACAAAGCACCAGGAAGAAGAGTTAGAAGACTTAAATAATTAGATCTTCCAAAGCTGCCAATAAGAAATCCCTTCAAACTTCCCAGTAAGGGAGCCCAGGTGAAGCTGTAGGGCCGTTTCAGCGCTGACTGGGGTGGGCAGGGACCTCTGGAGGCCATCTGGTCCAGCCCCTGCTCCAGCAGGGCCACCCAGATGACAGCAGGCTGCCCAGGTCTGTGTCCAGGTGGCTTTTGAAGATCTCCAAGGAAGGAGACTTGCTTTTGTATTAAATATATATATATATATTAACATTCAAAACAAGGAGATACAATAGGAGGTCACATCACTTGGAAGAAAATGCTCATTTTTAGTAATGATCTCCTGCTGCAAGACAAGCTGACAACGTGACAAATGACCTTAGGCGGGACCGCTGGAGTAGCCCTTGCTGCAGCCTGGAAGCAGCAAGGAAGGGCTTGCATACCTCTGGGTTTGCAGCAGAACTGGAACGATTTATCTACTCTGTGTTATGTCAGTAGGTTTGTGTCCAAAGAGCTGAAGTGAAGATTCCAGTTTTGCTGATAAATAGCACAGTAAATTAAATCCCTGCCGCTGGCTCGCCCATAGTGGTGGTGTCACTGTCCTTGGGGGTGTTCAAAGAAAGGCTGGACGTGGTGCTTGGGGACATGGGTTAGTGGGTGACACTGGTGGCAGGGGGGTGGTTGGACCAGGTGATCTTGGAGGGCTTTTCCAGCCCTAATGAGTCTGTGATTCTATGATCCTATCGTTGCCGTTGCCATGCCACAGCTGCAAGAGGCAGTCTTTAAACATAACAGAAACAGGCAGACATAGTGCAGGCACTGAGCACAGCCCTGCTGGGGGAGGGCAGCCATCCCAGCACCGTTCCTTGGGCTCCCCAAGGTTGTCACCTCCCCTTTGGAGCTCGACAGGGCGAGGGGACACCTCCCTGTGCCTGTGTTGCCCCAGGATGCTGCAGGCATCACCCAGACCGGGGCACCTCCTCCACAACTCAGGGACCGAGCAGGCTGGAAAGACAACGTGCACTGTCACACTCGAGGCAAAATTTCTGTCCTCCTTGGTCCCGTGGAGGAACAGGAGCTCCGGCGCCTGCCCCAGGGGTTTGCCCACTGGCAAGCAGGCGGTGGGTGCCCGAGCTGCTGGCCTGGGCAGCATCCCCTGCCAGGCTGTGGTACCGCCTGGATATGAACTGGCTGCTGATTAGGTGCAAACGGGGTTATTTAATTAAAAAAAAAAAAAAAAAAAAAAAAAAAGGAAAAAAAAAAGCTGGTTAATTGAGTTTAAACTATGAGGTTTATGGGAGAAGATGCCGAAGTTAATTACAGTTGCCATCTGTCTCATCAAAAAACTCCTTCTCTTTAAATACCTCTGTTGTCAGTGCTGGTTTTAATATCCTTCTGAGTTTTATTTCAGTGGGGAGGGTTGAAATGAAAGGACTTTCTTCCCCATAATCTCTAGCAGACAACGGAGCGGCGCGGTGGCTTTCTGTTGCTAGTTATGTTAAAGGGAATATCACGGGGGCTTTGATCGGGGCGAGCTTAGCTCCGTGCTGGGAGCTCGTGAGATCTTTTCCAGGGGCTCCTTCAAGGAGGTCTTTGTGCACGCATTGCTGTAAGGAGCAAACTGCAAACAGGATCAACACCCATTTTCCCAGCATTTCCTTCCTACTACCTGGAGTTTATTCCTGCGATAGTAATTCTCATAACACCACGGTGCTTACACACCCACACACGTCTGTGTGCACACACCTTGCTGTTAAGAGCTGTGTCACGATATATGAGATAGGAGGCACCTTGAGAGCCCCCCAGTACACTTGTGGACACGTCCTAGAGGATGCAGCACAACCTCTTACCCCGTGAATTTATTTGCAGCATGGGGCTGATCATCTCAGGCTCCTTCTGTGCTGCAGGCACCAGGGGATGCTAGCATGGATCGCCTCGTTTCCAGGAGGGTGGCGAAGTATCTGGAGTTAATGTTGCGTATTGCTATTGGAAAAATAAATGAGGTCAGACCGGTGATAGATGCAAGGTGGCTGTGAAGCTGGCAACAGGAAAACAAAACCCAGCAAACTCTTTCAGAAGCCCATCTGTCTTCGTGCCTGCACGTCCCCCCGAAACATTCACTTAGCTGGCAAACGAGGAGGTCTCTCTGACAATGTTTGCAATTTCCAGGCTCGGAGGAACAAATGAATTCATGTGTACTGAATCCTCTGAATTCAAGGGAAACTGGAGGGAGATTTCATCTACTACTGGAAGGAAAAAATCCTTGCCCTGATTCGAAGAGAAACAACATCCTTTATTCTTCCTAGCTAGAGGGCTGTGCTGCCACCAGTCAGCATAGCGCGATGACAACTTGGAAACCTCGCCGCTCTCACAGCTTGGATAAAAAGACTGACCTAATGGGAGTGATAAAGAATTAGGCAATAAGATTAGAGATTGTTCCCGAGTCAGTCCACTAGGATTATCCAGGCTTTGTTCCATGGCAACTTAGCTAAGGATAATCATGACTACAAACAGCGCCGTTCCCATTTCTTGGGTGGAGCACGCAGTCGAATCGCTGCTGTCCAAAGGCATTTGTTGCTGCGCTTGGCGGGTCTGAAATGTCACTGTTGATGCACTTCAGCAGTTCAGTTAGGCTGTAATAGGTGAAGAGTTCGAGATCCAGCAGGCACGCTGGATGAACATCAGTCCTTTTATTTCCAGATCGTTTTCAGTGGGATTTCTGGCACTAGCAGTTCGGGTTGACGCTCTTGTCCCTGCCCTGAGTCACCGGTGGCATACGTGGGCTGGGGCAGCATCTGGCACATCGGAGGGTCCTTACGGTTAACCAGTCAAGAATCAACCTTGAGACTTTCTTAAGAATAATAAATCTTGCACTTCTTTGTATATCTATTTATATTTTAATTCCATTGTAGGCTCTCCCCACCGCACATTGCACTATACTTTCATTTTAAATGCTCCTGCCTCTCTAACCTGTGCTTGGAAGCTCTTGTGCTTTCTTAATAAACCAGTCTGAGCGTGAATCATTTCACACATTTAATTGTGGTGGCATAGCCACTTAAACAATGATGACGAGCGTGCGTTTAACAACTTCACTGCAGGCAACACCAAAGTTACACAGGGTCAGGTAGCACTTACCTGTTTATGCAGAACCACAGAAAAATACTCTAGAAGTGGAAAAACATCGTATTTACGGTGTTTTTTATGGTATAAACATTTACATTTTTATGGTATAATGCGTATCTCCAAACTGTCATTTATTTGTCTTAAATCCAGCCGAGGTTTTAAGCCTCTAGCCAAGACCCGACCCAAATGTGTAAGCGGCTGAAGGGAAGAGGAGCGAATCCCAGCTGCAGTGATCCAAACACAGACGCATCCAAACGGAGCGCTGTTTATCCAGGGCACGTGGAGCACAGAAAGGAGCTGGATGGAGTGAAGCTCGTGCATAAAATTCCCCTTTAAAATTAGTCTCCCCTGTTAAACTTTGGCAAAATACTTCTGGTTCAGTTGCCCTCCTTCTTGACCTCAAATGGTCGCCCCTTATTATGGGTGTTGCTTCTTTGGCAGGCCAGCATCCTTCAGGTAGGGTGTTAGCTGAGCTCCACCGTGCCTTGCCATCATTGCCCTTCCCGTTTTCATTCCCTCCTGTAACTCTACTAGGATTTAGCTCCTTACAGCCTGACCAGCTAGTGACAAACCATCATGCAGCACTTGCAGGGCAAGCAGGTGATCAGGCCCAGTCAGCATGGGTTTATGAAGGGCAGGTCCTGCTTGACGAACCTGATCTCCTTCTATGACAAAGTGTCGCGCTGGGTGGATGAGGGAAAGGCTGTGGATGTGGTCTACCTTGACTTCAGCAAGGCTTTTCACACTGTTTCCCACAGCATTCTCCTCAAGAAACTGGCTGCTCTTGGCTTGGACTGGCGCACGCTTTGTTGGGTTAGAAACTGGCTGGATAGCCAGGCCCAAAGAGTTGTGGTAAATGGAGTCAAATCCAGTTGGAGGCCGGTCACTAGTGGCGTTCCCCAGGGCTCGGTGCTGGGGCCGGTCCTCTTCAATATCTTCATCGATGATCTGGATGAGGGCATTGAGTGCACCCTCAGTAAGTTTGCAGATGACACCAAGTTAGGTACATGTGTTGATCTGCTCGAGGGTAGGAAGGCTCTGCAGGAGGATCTGGAGAGGCTGGACCGATGGGCTGGGGTCAACTGCATGAAGTTCAACAAGGCCAAGTGCCGGGTCCTGCACCTGGGGCACAACCCCAAACAGAGCTACAGGCTGGGAGATGAGCGGTTGGAGAGCTGCCAGGCAGAGAAGGACCTGGGAGTAGTGGTTGACAGTCGGCTGAATATGAGCCAGCAGTGTGCTCAGGTGGCCAAGAAGGCCAACAGCATCCTGGCCTGTATAAGAAACAGTGTGGCCAGCAGGGCCAGGGAGGTGATCGTCCCCCTGTACTCGGCTCTGGTGAGGCCGCACCTCGAGTACTGTGTTCAGTTTTGGGCCCCTCGCTACAAGAAGGACATGGAGGTGCTCGAGCGAGTCCAGAGAAGGGCTACGAAGCTGGTGAGGGGCCTGGAGAACAAGGCTTACGAGGAGCGGCTGAGGGAGCTGGGACTGTTCAGCCTGGAGAAGAGGAGGCTCAGGGGTGACCTTATAGCACTCTACAGGTACCTGAAGGGAGGCTGTAGCGAGGTGGGGGTTGGTCTGTTCTCCCACGTGCCTGGTGACAGGACGAGGGGGAATGGGCTTAAGTTGCACCAGGGGAGGTTTAGGTTGGATGTTAGGAAGATCTTCTTTACCGAAAGGGTTGTTAGACATTGGAACGGGCTGCCCAGGGAAGTGGTGGAGTCACCATCCCTGGAGGTCTTTAAAAGACGTTTAGATGTAGAGCTTAGGGATATGGTTTAGTGGGGACTGTTAGTGTTAGGTCAGAGGTTGGACTTGATGATCTTGAGGTCTCTTCCAACCTAGAAATTCTGTGTAACCCCTAAAAAGCACAGGATCTTCACTAAACAAACCCAAATTTGTGCCATCTGCATTCACCACACGGTGCTCTAACTCCTCAAACACGCAGTTTCATTGAAAGCAATTCTGGAGAGTCTGTTTAGTTATAAAAGAGCTGAAAAAATTAACATACAATTTGTGCTTATGGTTGTATCCACACCGCTGGGTACCTTCAGGAATGCAGGGACAGCAGGTTTGAAGACCATGGCTGTGTGGAGAACACCTTGCAGAGACATGGCACATGTTTTTTTCTGGGGTGTGGTGTTTGGAGAATCATACTCAGGTTTGCTGAAAGCCTGAGTGTGACCGCAGCCTTCGGGCTGCAGGGGGGTATCCACGCACATCAGAGCTGCCGGGAGCCGATGCAATGCATTGGGCTCCAGTGAAGGGCCCGTCCAATCTGAGAACCTCCCCAGGCAGCACCGAGAGTTTGCTGCTCTTCAGATTCAACATCTAAATTTATTTTATTTTTATTTTAAAATTGTAAACACAAATAACACACAGATTCCCCTTTCCTAAATTACGAGAGTTTATTCAATGCTTTGTGCTCTTCTGCCAAGCTCATGAAGAACGCCTCCCCTTTAATGCTTTGCAGGAGAGCACTGATACTTTTTCCAGAGCTGATTTAATCTGTATATATTGAAGCCTGATATCCTGCAGATGTTTGGCTAAATGTTGATATAAGAGCCGTAGCGAGACACCATGGGAATTTTATCATAATCCTCCCGAGGGAAAAAAAAAAAAAAAAAACAACGTCGATCCCAAGGGATGTGCCAGAGGTCAGACAAAAACTGACATTCCTCCTCCTGGCTGGAAAACAGCCACCATCCTTACTTTTATTTACAACAAAATATATGAAGGCTTTTTGTCAGCAGTTTGTCCTTTTATTTACATGCTGGCAGGGTAACCGATCATCACACGTCCCGTACGCCGCTAACCTTGCCGTAATGGTATTTCTAGTATGACAGCTTTCATCTGCTGACCGAACAAGCGCCGTCTTGCCTTTGCTCGGCGTGGCCCCGAGTCAAAGCCGATTCCCTGGGATCTGAGGCTGTTGAGGCTCGTCTGTAGTTTTCACACCGGTGCAATCAGGACAAGTTGAAGTGGAAGCAGTGCAGCCCCCGAGGGTGGGGACTAAATGCTTATACCAGCACGGCTCATCTGGCTGAATCCAGCACAGCAGGCAGTCCACGCTGGCATTGCTGCACTGGGGTGCAGGGACCAGCTGTCCCGGTCTGAGACAGCCCCACAGTTTCCACCCCTGTGCTCCCAGGACAGCTTTTCCAGCAGTCTTTGGTCCAGATTTTAGAAAGAGCGCGTGGCACAAGAAATTGAGCCTCATTTCTTTCAGCAAGGTCGTGAGGTTTCCCTCTGTCTGCTTTCAGTTCTGGGAATCAGGGGCCTGGATTCTGACCCTACATTTGGTTACAGGGAACAGCCCAGCAGAGGGAACTTCCCCCTTTCTGCTAACCTCACACCAAATAACTCAGTGCAGGAAACACGCTCTCGGTCACACATCCCAGCACAGCAGATACGCTGCTGTCACAGGAGCTCATGTAAAGGCTCATCGTGCAGAAACCTCATCACAGGACCAGGCTCAGGGCAGCTGTCCTCTCCCACATGCTCGAGGGCATATGACATAGCTGCTGTGTGATGGGGGTTTTCTTTGTTCCCTTTTTTGTTATCCTTTTTTATTTTTATTTTTTTTTAGAGCCTGGTGACCATGTGGGGATGGTGTAGGTACACAATGTGTTAGGTTTGGCAACGAAAGCAGCTGAAGAATTTCCCACTTCATCCCCCAGCCCAGCTGCTCACCCTTTCCCTTTGCTGAAGCAACTTGTGGCAGCATCAGGCAGGTCAGAGAAATAACCTCTATTAAAAAGGACCTTTCAACAGGAAGTCATGAGGGGGACGCTGCCTTGTTATTGGGATAGGGATCCCTTGCTGAGGGCTAGCAATTTTTTATTATATCGTCACAACAATAGTTTTTAGAGAACTCTGGGAAAGAAGCATGGAGCAGCTTGTGTTAGGGACGGGGGGGTAAAGCCAAAAAAAAAAAAAAAAAAAGAAAGAAAGAAAGAAAGAAAAACAAATGTTGAAATAAATACTGCAAACAACTAAGATGACATTTGGAATTGCAAAAGCGTGTTGTCATTCACGGCGTATATCAAGTGTACCTCTTCAATCTGTCTAATCTGATATAAACAGCATGTACATCTAAAAAACCACCTCTACCAAAACTTTTCAGATACACATCTTGCCCTGGGGAGGTGATAAGGGAAGAGAGCAAACCAGCTATGACAGCTGCTAGAGGCATCATTTAATGCTTGGTTAGAAGGCATTCACATTCCTCTCTGATGAGCAGGGTAAAAACATACCCGGGATAGGGTAGGACAGGACGGGATGGGGTAGGATAGGTCACTGTTAACAATTAAAGCACATTAACATTGAAAGTTGATTTCTCAAAGTATTTTCTTCACATTTGTCATTCAAAATATGCGAGTTCAACATCAACAACAACAACAACAACAAAATAGAGGTAGCATTAAAGCTTCATTTTGGATGCTAAATTTGCTGGAACAAATGTGAATGTTTTTATTGCCACTAACATATTTTAAACCAAGTCTGCCTTCAACCTGTTTTGTTGTTTCTTCTTTTTTATCTCACAGCAAGCTGTTATGGCTAAAACCCCCACCTCTTTCCAAACATACACAGCATTAAGCCAACAAACTCTGCATAAATTCTTGTTTGAAGGAGCAACTGTGGCTCAAATCGAACCTCTTGCAGGGAATGCTAGAGACTGTGCTTTGGGGAGCTTACACTAACTGATCACAAGCACTTTCCTGGCTGATAATCGATGAACCCACATGGCCTTTTGTCCTACCACCCTAGAGTGTTATCGGCAAGAGAAGTGAGGCATCGAAGTGTGATCTGCCTCCCCGTGACCTAGCAGTGACTCTCCGGTCCTGGCGTGCCCACAGATAATCTTGCTCAAGAAAAGAGGAGCAAGAGCTTCGGGTTCCTGCAGATGAGAGCACTTCTTCCCATGACTAGGAGCAACGCTGGCTGCTCTGTGATGCTCCAACATCTTTTCACTTTGGGGATAAATGAAGCTAACAGATACGTTGTAGAGCTTAGGGACTGTTTAGTGGGGACTGTTGGTGTTGGGTCAGAGGTTGGACTTGATGATCTTGAGGTCTCTTCCAACCTAGAAAATTCTGTGATTCTGTGATTCTGTAACAAAGCTTCTGCCATACTGTCAATGCTGTTTGGAGGTAGTGTACCCAATAACAGCTTCTAAAATGACTTTCTTCTAAACAGGAGAGGATTTAGCATGCATTTTTATCTCATAGGAAACAATTTGGAGTAGGATTAGCTAAGGAGAGAGTGCTTGCATTTGAATTACTTCTCTGCCTCCTACTTTACAGAAAAACTTTTTGGTGTCATTTTCCCTCTCACTGCCAGGAATCCCATGCAATCATCAGCAATCGTGATATTTCATAGGTTTGAGGATGGCATCTGGAAGGAGCAGCTGTTCCAGAGGGATTTTGCCTATGAATCAGAAGAAATTGGGAAACTGGCTCTTCTTTCTTTCCTTGGCTTTGATACAGAACGGCTCCTGCCTCAGTTGCACAACCTGGCCTGGCATCCCCATCCCTTCCTGCTGTCCCCTGGCTGCCACACCGCAGGGAGGACACCTCTCACCTGTGGAGCTGGGCGTCTAGCACCTTAACATGCAGCCTGCCTGCTTCTTAAAAAGTGCTTCCATCTATCTTGGCAGCTTTGGTCCGCGGCCTGGAGGAAAATATTTAAAAACCCATCAAACAACAGACTTCAGCAGTTGACCTCAGCAGTTCTTCGGAACTACATCATTTCCCTGTCGTTTATAAGCTGGTTACTGGAGAGGACGCAGGCTGGCTGGCCAGCAGCCAGGGAGCTGGTTCCTCTGCTCATCACTGCAATCACTCCAGTCTGCTGCCACAAGCACCACTGGCAGATTAAAAAACAAAAAGCCAAGACATGTTAAATATGTTTTGGTTTTTGTAATAGTTTACAAAAGGAAAACAAACAGCTTATCGCTACTCCAGAGACGTAAGAAGCTGTAGCTCTTGGAGACAAAGGCCAGTTTTTGGTATTTTTTTTCTGCACAGGCACTGCTGGAAACAGTGGTAAAGTGTTGCTGATTTTCCTGAGCTTCAGATCCAGCCCTTTCTCTTACAATGCAGCCGCCTGGTAGATTTCAGACTGCTCTTTATGTTGCATCCCCAGCCATCCCTTTTTGTGCATGCGATGCAATTATCACTGAATAGCTAGTGCTGTTGCTTCGAGCGTTGTGTCTCTTCACTCCCAAATTCAGGCTCCTTACCTGCTGCACTGGCAGCAGCTAGAATCAGAGGGGATCCAACGCTGCTGTTAGACAGGGATACGCCAGAGGATGAGTTTTCTCTGTGCGAGGTGTCTGGTTCCCTTTTCACCAGCACTCCCAAGGGTCACAAACGGGATAGTTGTGTCTGCTCTGGCTGCAGAGAAGGCTCGGGACAGAAACAGTCCGGGGATCACACCAGAGCACCTGGTAAATTAAGTCAACACTGCCTAAGGCAATAACCCCAAACCACCAAAGCCAACAGTACTTTGGCCCTTTGAAAGTTTTCCCAGTCAAACATCATGGATACTGGGCCAAAACCCATCTGAGTTCCCTTGGATTTTTTATTTTGTCTTTCTGAGTGGGAAACCTACAGGTCTGTCCATGCAGGGTAATGTGCTGGGGTTCGAACTTCTGACCAGGGTAGTTTGGTGGAGGAGGAAAATATAACCACAGCTGGATGCCAAATGTCTTACACATAGCATTTTTTATTATTGTTTTCCATTTTTTATTTTTATTTTTCTTTCAGTACAAATGGAGAGCAGGCAGTCCCTGTGTGGATAGCACTCGCTGTCAGGTAGGCAATTTTTTTTTTTTCCCTTACATGTTCTTGAGCCCTATTTGTTGAACATCCCACACGTCTTGTTTTGAGGAGACAATTATTTTCTCAGAAGACTTTCTACGTGACTTACATGGAAACCATGAGGGTGGCATCTTCTCCAGATTACACATAGCAAGTGAGACCCATCCGAAGTGTCCATGTTGTGTGTGTTAACCATTTTGGATGGCCAGCTTGAGATGTTGAGGACACAGCTTTTGCAGCAGGTGGCATTATTCGGTGCTTTCTCTAATCAAAGCCAGGTAACCCAAGGTAAGCCTTGTGGGAAAGGCTTTTTCTCAGCTTCTTTCTGGGACTCAAAATATAGAAGAGAAAGACTTCCAGGTCTCAGTTTGTCACCTGTACCCGGGATGGCCAAGAGAATGAAGGAATTGCAATTATAGAGGAGAGCCTACTCAGCTCTAAGCTAGACCTTGCTTCCAAAAAATAAAGATAAAAGTCCCTAGCAGGTCGTTACATATGCAACATGTATTTTTTCTCAGTGAGTTGTAACCTGGAAACAGGCAAAAGTACATTTCCTGCCAAGCTGTCATTCCTTCCTCCTGAGGATGGTGACATTGCAACCTTTACATATTTTTTAACGCGAAAAAACAACACCGTGTCCCTTAGTGCTATTTTGTAGTGCCTCTCCCACATCTGACATGAAAAGATACAAGCTCACCCCCCTCTGAAGCCTCTGATTAAATCAAACTGAAGTCAGAGAATGGAAAATTTCAGACCGTCTGTTTAAAGTTATAAACAATTGAAACCAAGGTATTTTTCTGGCCAGACCTATCAACCATGTCTATAATAATTGGACTTAGTTACGTTTCCTTAAATTGTGTTCCTTTCTTCCCCCATACAAAATAGATTTGTGATTTAGAGCCCTAAATACACTGGATAAAGAAAAGCAAAGGAACAAAAAAACTCCCTTCCTGTATAGACGAAGAGCAAGAAAGTACTGTTGCAGAGTCAAAAACAAGGACACTGTTCACAGCTAAGACTCAAGCCTGTGTGGCTGCATATGTTTACAAAGATGGCTTGCACTCAGATGGCATGTGGGTTTGCTGCCACTTTTGGCAGCAGATTGCTTTCATCCCCCATCCACAGCTCTTCAACGTATCTGTGGCCTCACCGTGGTCTCAGAGGAGTTAACAGCACAGTCTCCAAACCTTCACAAAGGGAAAAAAAAACAAACAATTTTTTTTTTTTTAAATCCTTTGCATTTTTTACATATTTTACATATTTGTGGCTATTGCTGCGTAACAGGTAACCTGCAGGGGAGTGCGTACATTTCTGGCTGTCAGGCCATCAGCTTCACCCTACCGGTTAGTAAACCATCTGAGAAAGTCTGCCAGGGAGAGGATGACTCTCTAATCAACCACATCCTCGGTGCATCACCATTAGATAACACAGGGAAACGTGTTCACTGTTTGCTGATTCATCATGCTGCTGTGGTGATTCATTCCCCACTGACTGGCACCGGGGCAGCAGTAAAGCCTGGGCTGAGAGCAGGGATGTGAAGATGAGCACCATCCCAACACAAGTGGGTTTTGTGTGGTGTCTCTCCCATCTTTTTTCATCTTTTTTTTTTTTTTTTTTTTTTTTTTTCACAGCTGAAGGTTTGCCTGTTGCTGCCCCAAGCAGTTTGCCCTCCATTTAACAGAACTGGAGGTGTTGGCACTTGGGCGGGCTGCTCAAAGCACTGGGGGCACCACACACCCCACAGAGATCAGCTGCCCCCCGTGGGATCCCCCTTCCCACCACGGCCATCTGCGTGCTGGCTGCACCATCCCACAGCAGGGGCTGGGCTCCCCGCGCAGCCGAGGAACAGCAGCCGTATGTGGGCATCTCCAGAAGATGTGTCATCTCTCTCGTTTCAGACATCCACCTCCTTACAGGAAGCCTAAGCAACCGTTTTTGGATCAGTTCATTGAGCTCCTATGAAACTGTGCTTGAGCAAGACGCATCCATCCACCCCTCTACATTCAGAAATAAATCTGGAAAATGCACAGCTTTGCTGCTTCCAAGAGGAAGTTTGTTCAGCATTGATTTATGACTGGAGAGGCATTATCCTTATTATATCATCTCCACTGACATCAAGAAATAGAAGGGAGACAGAAGTTAGCAGTATCTTTTAAAATGGCTCAGGAAATCCAGTGTTTCTTGTGTTCCTCTGGTGGCATAAGAAGAGGTTCATGTTGTGAACTCTCTCTGCATTTTTGTTTGATTTTTTCCCAGCCCCAGAATCATTCTCTGCCACCCATATGTAACTTGTCCACGCTTATCATGACATGATTGATGCAAGACTATGCGCGTAGTTCTATGGCCTGTCATCTGCCTGTTAACAAATGGGATGGGTACATGAATTATCAGCAGCAGAGCTAGGTGCTTTGAGTTATTGCAGGGACTCAGAGTTGCTTTTGTAGGACGCAACATATTTTATATCACGTCTACAACACTGTTCCTTGCCGCTGTAATACATCATCAGCTTTTCCTCCAGAGAGTAACCTCTTCTATGTGGTTTTACTGAGCACGTCTTTCTCTGCCAGCACATTCCCTGACGAGGTGAAGTACAATGTGCCACATATTTGACAACTACTGTCCCAGGAGATATGCAGACTGTAAGGATTAGACCTGGGAGTTTCCCTCAAGAACCAAAAAGTATGTTTTTCTCAGCCACTGAGGGTTAACATTCCCTTCAGCAAGAAATACAGTTTTTATTGTTTAGCCCTGGTAGCGGCATGCCAGTTAAATCCACACGAAAACACGACCCAGCCATTTGTCAGTATCTCAGGGCCAGATGGCAAGGCCTCATGGCAAGGCCTCATGGCAAGGCCTCATGCTGACCTGCATCACGGGAACACTACACTTTGATATTCACTTCTGCTTAGCCCAGGCTCCTGCCAAGCTCCTCGCCCCCCCAGCCTCTTTATGTGCCGCCGAGCAGGCTGATTAGCTGTGTGTGAGAATTCTCAATCCTCCTTTGTCTTTATTCACTTTGTTGAAAGGCTCTCTTTCCCTCCAAAGCCTTTTCTCATGCATCGGCATTGCGGCCCAATCTGCTCCAGAAACATGCCTGAAGATGACATGTTACACCCAAGTGAACAAAATGTTTAGTATGTTACTAAGTCCTTTGATATTAACCATGTATATAATGTAGGGTTTGGTTAAAATTCTTGTCTCACCGAAAAATTCACAAGTGCTTCTTCCAACAGTAATGACCCTGTGACAAGTCCTGTTTTCCCACTGCATTTATTGCATCCATGTAGACTCTGCTGGGGACACAGACAAGGACGAGAAAGAAACTGAGAGGTGATGAGCTGACGGGATACAAGCAAGAGGGGCTGTAAGGCACCGCATGGACCGTGCAGGGTGGGACAGGCAGACAAAAGAGGCACTCGGCCTAATTGCTGTTTGCAGGATGGTGTCACACTAAAACAAACACAGTTATTTTAAAAGGAATTAAAAGCCAGAGATTAAAATGTCCTTGATAATGGCATCATAACTGTACGTGCCCTTAGACAACCATCAGCTGTGCTCTCCAGTACAGGGGAAGAGATCTCTTGCTTCTCTTCAGAAATCTTCACCTTCACTGAAAATGGTGGATTTTGTCTGTGCCGGAATCTCTAAAAGGTACAAGTCTCTTAAAAATGGAGAAAGAATATCTTCTCATTGTGGCTGTTTAGTAACACTAATGAACGAGTGGTATTTGATATGTTGTGGGAGTTCCTGACGATAGATGCACTTCACAAGCCTTTGTCTTGTGCCTAAGCAGCCCGCCGTGTCAGTCTGACCTTCAAGAAGCTGGAATCCTTTGTGCTGGTTGCAGCTCTCCTTGTCTTTTCTTATGTCTTTTCTTATGAATAAGCAAAGCCTGTTAAAAAAATGTTTGCTCATTATCAAGCTTTCCATTCTTAAGAAAGGAGGGATATTCTCCCCCTTTAAGGATGTTTGTTCTACTTCTCGGTGGTACTCATTTCCAGTATACTGGTAGGTTATATAGACAACAGGCTTTAGCGACAGATTTTCTGCGTCTGAGTCACAGGATGCATTATGGAAAGAATATAATGTTCTTTAGAAAGAATTAGTGTGTACAATTCAGGACATATGCAATGTAAAAATTGTCAAAATGAAGAGGTGGCAATAACTCACCATATTTGTCTCACAGAAAATATGGCCAAAAATGCTTCAGTCTTCTAAGAAAAAACATGAAGTCTCTGACATGTTTCATTACATTTCCTTTTGCATTGATTGTGACTGAGTCTGAATGTAGCACCTCCTGATTTCCACAACCTGAATCCCATTCTTCCTAATAAAAAGCAGCAAATAACCCGATACGTTGTTCCCTACTGCATAATTACATGGAACAAAAAACTACCGTGAGAGGGAAATTGTTTGAACGATCAGTGCACAAACACTTTCATGTGTGAAAGGCCTGTCTCTTCTGCAAATGCTTCCATCCTGGCCTGTTGCCATGCTGCTTGCTTGTGGAGGTGGCTAGCCATCAGCTGTGGTTCAGCTGAGCAGAGCTCATCTGAGCTTACCATCTTCCCACTCCTTGCTCTGTCACTGTAGGTGGGAGCAGGCCCCCATCTGGGTAAGGTCTCAAACTATTTTAAGTACAGATGAACCCACTTACAGGCATTGGGATGGGTAACATCAGTGCTCCCCAGTCTGTGATCTGCTCCACGAAGCATGAGAAGGTAATCCAGGGAATGACTGCAGAGCAATATCCTTAAATAACTGGACAATGCAGTTACTTGCACATATGAACTAACAACAACAATAACAAAAAAATAACAAGAGACAAGCCTTCAGTTTTTGGCCTTTTCTTTGCAGTTGTAAATGAAAATCTTTATGAAACTGCTGTATAAACAAGCTTCCATAATCCTTTGACAAAAAAAAATAAAAATAAAAATAGGTTGAGGGACAGTGGAAACAAAAGGCTTTTCAAGATACCTCTCAGTTTGTATGATTTTGTTCTGTGTCATGCGACATTTCACAAGCCATGTCTCTTCTGCACTGCAAATGTGACCCTCTGCAGCTGGAACAAATGTGACTAACAAGGCTGCAGCCCCTACCTGAGTGGCCCTGGGCTGTGCCACGAAGCACCTTGAAGAGAAGGACTGAGACTTTTCCCTGTTCTCTTAGAAAGCCATTCCCCCCAGGCATCATCAAAGCACTGTCCTGATCCTCCCCATAGCTCTTCTTCCTTAAAATCCCTCTTTGCCATGCCACCAGCACCAGTCATGGTAGGCTAACGACACTGCTGCCAACTACACTGGCTAGCTTTTTATCAGCCCTTTAATCACTGTCTCATCTTTTATGCTGCCATCAAACTGTAAAGGACTGGGGCAATGCCCATCTCCTTTTCTGTGTATCGGTTAGCCCAGTAGGGTCTAGCTTGTGATGAGGCAGTCAAGGAGCTAATGCAAAAGAAATGAAAAGATATATACTGCAAAAAAATTAAGCAATACGGAGTTAAACAAGGGAAGTAATAAGGCCTCATACTTAGCATATTATACATATTTTTAAACAGCTGGTAATGGAAAAGATCACCATAGGAATAATAATTGTTACTATTTTTGCCTTGTGTAGATCTTCTCAACTATAAATCTCTGAGCACTCTAATTAAAGACTTAGCACATATCCAAGTACAAATAATTCCCATCTGGAAGGGATGGGATGCTAAGAGAGAAACAATCTAATGCCAACAATACCCTCGTCTGATGTTATCACCGCAGATCTGGGGTTAAGTTTCCATTTTTAATTAGCTAGCACTCTCAGTACGACACAACTGGATCAAGTCCTCCTCTACCGTTTGATACGTGGCCTAGCAGCCACCATCAGACCTTGGATGTTTGCTATGGGCATGTACCAGCAGAACTGTGACTCCTGAAGTGACTCAGTCACTGGATAGAAACGCCTGCATTCCGCCCTGCTTAGTTTCAGCAATAAAGCCGGGATTCAGCTTCAGTGCTGAAGTTGGTATTTTCCTTCCCGTTTTACCACTCGACTTGTGTGGTAAAATAATTCCTTCTTCTAATTTCTTATTGACAGCATTAAGATTTCAGCTTTCCCTTTGTGCAATGGCAGCCGCCTCTTCTCTGCTGTAAACAGCTGAGCAGTCAGTGTCAGCAGTAACCACACACCTTTTCCTTGGAGTCAGGCAGCTGGAGTCCCAGAAGACAGTCTTCTCCATAGAAATCAGCAAGCTTTACATTTCTTTTTACTAAAACTTCTGCAACTGCTTGGGTGGTTTATCACTTTACTGTGTGCCAAAGGGGAGGGATGAAGGTAAGCACTTTCTCCCTTCTGTTTGATAGCAAGGTGAGTGGTTCCCATACCTGTTTTTGAGGCCAGCAACCTATCTGCAAACCTCCCAGCTTCCAGCCTCTCTTGTCTTTGCACCAACCAACAAGCTCCTTGGAGCAACTCTGAGTCAGTTCTGGGTTTGTGCCACGGACCCGTCACCAGGAGCGAGGCCGCCAAATAGGCGAAAGGTGCCCAGTCACACACTGAGCTCCATCCTTTGGTAGCTGTTTCAGTTGAAATTCCCTTTTTGTTCTCCCTGGAGCAGATCTCAGACCCTCTTTGGGGAGAGGAAAGGCTTCACTTAGCTCCTGACATGGAGCCACACCGTGTCCTTCCCCCTGCCCAGCTCTGCTGGCCCAGATGCAGCCTGCTCAGGTGGCTTGAAATAGAGAAGGGTTGAGGAGGAAAAGTGGCAGCTGAAGCCGGACCAGATCAAATTATTTAATCAAACTATTTAAAAAGTGCCCCCATGCAGCAGACTTTGAGCTTCTTGCTTTAAAAAGCCTGCAACTTTCTGTCGTGGTTTCCTCATCTCACCCCAGCTGTAGGAGTAAAGGGCTCACCCCAGACCTAAGTTAAAGTATTTGTGAATGGGAAGCTCGGGTGGAAAGGCCCCTTAACACTGCTTGTATACTGGCTTTAGCAAGGGAAATTGTTTAAAGGGGTGATCAGTCTTCCCTGTCACATTTGTGTGAACTTGCCTGTGCAAGATATGTAATAAAAGCCTTTTCAGCGGCCTTCCTGTGTTGACACAAAGCTGGCAAATCTGGTGGTAGCCCTTCCCAAGTGCCCTTCTTGTGATGAAGCCAACATGTTTTGCAAACATGGAGTTGGCCCAGACGGCTGCTTTTCGTGAGCACCAGGATTTGCTTACATAAAGCGCTGGGAGTCGATGAGTAAAAGAGTGGCAAGCAGGCCTGTGGGGACTGGTTTATGCCCGTGCAGTGATGTTCTTTGTGCAGCTCAGAATACAGTAATCCTCTTGTGCAAATCTGAGGAGATTTAGCAGAGGTGTTTGGTACCTGTTGGCAGATGCTACTTCCCCTTCCCCCCCCCCCCTTTTTTTTTAAATTTCTGGTTTGACAAAAAAAAAGATTGATTTAGCTAGATGGCTGCTATCAAGTCCTTAGATAGGGCTGCAGTCAGTATAGGATGGGGGAAAAGCCAAAGTTGAGACCAACACACCACCAATATTTGCTAGCAGGACAAGAAAATGTGGCAGTGGCATCAAGCCTACCTCTAAGACTTGGGTCTTGACTACTCAAAGTGGTTGGATAGCACAGTTAAGATCCATAAATGTATGGCTGGTACTCTAACAGAAGTGCCGGTGCCAGTAGTTGTGTTCTTGGCACAGGATAGAAATGTCCCAGCCAACCTGCAATGAGATCCCCGAAGAAAAGGAAATCTAGCTACAAAGTCTGCCAGACTGGGAGATAACCCAATCTGATCAGAGTCAAACTTCTCCATAATTATGTTAATAGTAGACAGGGGACAATCTGTTTTTTCCTGGCTTTCGTCCCGATGACTAGGACCACTACAAACATTTCCTATCTTTTCAATCTATTTTTATCTGGAGGAGGTTTCACAGAGTGTGCAGTATCTTGGGGAGGACAATACTCAAGTAAATCGACCCATGTGCCATGTTCCAAGTAAGAAGCAGTTTTGGTAAGCTTTCCTAATGCTGTTTTGATAGCTTCAAAAAAAAAGCAATTTTACAATTTTACAATTTCATAGCTCCTGCTGTCTACCAGGGGCTCCATCTCATAATTTCTGATAGATGGAAGGAGCTATGAGGAGCCCAAAGCCCTGTCTGGCTGCAAGGGTCTGTTTTGGTCTGTTTTGGTGGAGGTTACTCTGCACTGGGGCAGGCACCCTCTAACACCATCTCAAGGAGGAGTACTTGTCTTTTTAACATCTGTGCTCATTGATTTTGTCATTTCATGGCTGTGAGGTGTTATGTTCACCTGGCACCAGATGCTTTAGGGGACTGGCACTGCTGCATCCAAAGAGAAAAACACCTGAGACACTCAGGGCAGTTTTGCAGGTGAGAAGACAGGGATCTGTGAAAAGATCACTAAAACGGGAGCAAAATATTAAATAACCCTTAATGGAAAACTCTGGGGAAAGTTGCTGTCAGATCCTACAGCTCATTCATGGAGAATTTGTGGAAATGGGCCACAAATAATCTCTCAAGATGCTGTCTCATAGCATGTGGCTGTAGATCTACAGCATGGGCCCTTGTCTTGCTGTGGAAATGAAGAAATCCCCGCTAGCTTAAATGTCACGCAGAAGGAAATGAAATAGCGAAGTGCCAAAATACATCAGGACAAACTCTTTCCCTTTGAGACAGACTGCTTCTGACCTGAGTCGACCACGGCAGCAGGGGCGGTGTTGGGCTCGTGTCTGAGGGACACGCTGGCAGGGGGAGCGGTGTCCTCAGCAGCTACACTGCATTGAAGTGTTGTGTCCTGCCCCCTGGTAAAACACGCTAGTTACACATTAATGTGGTTCCTTTGCTAGTGGCATGGGTCCCAGCTGAGGGACGAGCGCAGACAAATGATCACCAACTTGTGTTTCACCTTTCACAGGACCAGCGTTAAATGCTGCCCTAAGGTTTCTCAGAGCCTCATAGTATTGGGAAAGCCTCTGCTATTTCTTACATACTGATGCTAGAAGCTAATATGGGTGGTGGAGGCATAGCAAAAGGTGTGGTTAGACAGCACAGGTGCAATCTGTTTAGGGGAGTGTTGTTGTCAAAAGCACCTGCCCTCTTCTTTCCCTTTGCTGTTGCCAACTTGCTTGGCCTGACACTGTTTTTCCCTGATCCACCTTTGTTAAGATAGCAGAGCACCAGCATGGGGTCTGCTAAGCCTCTGGCTTGGGTGAAGTTAGGTAGTCGTCTAGGACAACAGGGAGAAATGAAAATAAGGAAAAGGAGAGGGGAGATGCAGGGGGAGGCTTTTACGTCCTGCCTCAGGTACTGCATTCCCTCCTCCGTGCTGTCGGGATTAGCTTGTGTGCTCCAAAACCTTCCGGGGAAGCCAAATGACAAATGAGAACAGCAGGTCTGTTACTCAAAGGCACCCAGCCTTAACCTATACACGTGCAGGGGAAAACGTGGTGCCATAATCCGGCTCTGTGCACACCAGATCCCAGGCTGGAGGTCACGGGGATCAGCCCGGGGCACACGATCTCAGTCCCACTGGAAATAAAAAAACACACACACACACAAAAAAAAAACTATAAAAAGAAACCTGTCGATACAACAAATTAGCCACGAGAACTGGACTGGGTGTCGAAGCCTAAGTCAGCAGTTTGCATTGTGTGGCTGCGAGATGTTTGATCGGTGAGCCCTGACGCTGTGTTTTCTGCACCGTGAACCCACGGGCACAGGCAGGGAATGTAAGCAGCCACGCGGGGCCGGAGCTCTCAGCTCCTCAGAAACCGTGTCTGAGGGACTCGGCCTGTGGAAACGTGCAACTTCTGCTGGGCCTGGCAGCACTCAGAGCTCCCAGCTCTTTTGTAAGCGCTCACAGGAGAGAGCGACAGCTTGCCAGGTCCAGTATCTACGTGAGAAGCTGGGGAGAGGGAATGTGATAAATTATCTTTCCATATTCTGATTGCATCTAATTTGGTGACTGACCATCTGTCTACTTTGTTTAGCTTCTTTTTAAGTCTGTGGCATATGTGCTGGCTTTCAAAATCACTTCCAGATGTAAAATTCTTTCAGATAACAATCCCTTTCACTCTTTCACATGAGATATTCAGGTGTACACGGTATTGGAAAAGTGATTATTTTATTATTTTACCATTACCTTTCCCATCAGCTTTTTTCCTTTATTTTATTTTTTTTTTAAGTTTTCTGGGCCAGTCCTCACGTGTATGGAGCCACAGTGGCTACAGCACACACACTGATGTCCCATGTGTACAAATAATGCCCCCCTAAAGCAGCAGAGGACAGAACCAGCTCCTGGGGTAATGTCCTGGAGCCTATGGGGATGAACGTGAAAAGAGAAGGGACCCACATGAGGAAGATGTCGGTGTTGTCCCCAGTGACCAGAGTTTTTTAGAACAGCTACAGGGATTTGCCCTAGAGAGTCAGACTTTCACGGTGACAACAACTGAGTTCATGGAAAAACTTTAAATAAGCAAAATACCAAATCTGCATGGCATGCCACGGCTCTCAATGTCTGAAGTTTGGCTCCTGAGGATTTCTGGACAACAAATTCTCAGCACTCCTCAGCTGACAGTGAAAATGCTTTGAAGCCAGCTCTGAAATGAACGCATTTCTAAAGAGGCTTCATCTCCACTCATGTCCTTTTATTTTCTGGCTCAGCTTTACAGAACATGCTGGAACCATCCTTTCTTTACAACTCATCATAAGCAGTATCTTCTGCCTGCTGGCATTCAGCTCATGATTGAGATGAAGGATCACAAATATTTCCATTTCTTTAATCAGAAAGTTAAGAATCTCTGTATTAAATTACCAGTAATAAAAAGTCTCCTCTGAAACCAGACATTGGTTATTCAAGATACCTGGAAGTAGGATAGCAAAGATAATAGATATCTTGAATTGTAGACAGTTCAGAAAAAGGCGAAAAAAAAAAAAAAAAAAGAAAAAAAAAAGATTTTGATTTGCATTGAAACAGAAACTATTGAAATCTGTGAAATCAAAAGGTTTGAGAAAAATAATTTGAGGATAAATTAAATACTTGGTTTGATCTCAAATGCATCATTTTTCTGCTTTGAGTATTCTTATTCACATTTAAGTTGCTAGAAAGTAAACTTCAAGGAAACATTGAAACAGAAAGCTGGATAGAAATGCATTTCATTTTGAAAAAAAGTGGAACTGACACATTTTTTTTTCAAAAAGCATTTAAATTTTTTTCTGACCAAAAAAGACCAGTCTCAATTCACAAAATGTTGTGGCATTACTGAAGCTTCTTGTGCCAGTTAAAGAAGTATCTCTGAGAAGTAATTCCCTCATTTGCACGTGTAAGTTGCTTTCCGGGCAGAAACAAGAGGAGAAAGGACAGGAGGAGGATGCAAATAGCCATAAGGACGGCAGGTCCTTCTGGCCATCTCCTCCGGTGAAGGTCCCAAGGGGCCCCAGGCCTGGTTTGCTGGCAGGAGTTTCAGAGCAAATGAATCTCCCTGGGGCTCCCAGCCTACACCATGCACAGATGGAGGCATCCTGAGCCAGTGGAAAAATATCAAAACCTTTTGTTCTGAAACGACTTCAATCTGCTGAGGGAGTGACCTCCATATGGGTATTAAAGTGAGGAGAAATCCTTAATGACGATATACCCCATTTAGTGCTCCCATATCTATGGATTTAGGGAATAGCCAGGATACCTCAGCTCTAAAACCTTATCTGCACATGAACTCTACTGCCTTGTAGTGGGTTAACCATCCTAATGTGGCGATGGTTATTTCTGGAAAGAATTCCCCTGTAGAAGAATTCCACCTTTATCCTAGAATTAAGGAAGGTGTGACCATGAAGGTGTGTGTGGAACAAATGAACGAGTAAGAGCAAAGCCTCAGCCCCATAGGTAATTCAGTAGAAACTTTCCAGTCTGAGTGTTTTGGCAGTGTGTCATTATTTGGAAGGGCATATGACTGCAGTGTGATGTTTGCTTGCTCTCCAGATATACTGTGTACTCTGTGGATTTAAAAAAAAAAAAGAAAAAGAAAAAAAAAGTATTTTGGCATCAGACAAAGCAAATAAACATTAACTTTAAAGCACAGATATTAAGCACAGCAGTCTTTCTGGTGGCAATCACACCAAGCACTAGGAGGCTAGTATTAAGCAAAACTGGTCTGCTGGCACAGCAGGTTCGGGCTAGCAAGGCTCCTTTGTCATTTAAAAGCTGGCACATTTAAGGGGTTAGGATGTCTTCCTTCCGCTTTGTTCTGATTTGGCAGACCTCCTTGTGCTTATTGCTCTCCGGGCACACTTGAGGGACCAACCCGTTCGTTTCCATGTTCAGAAACACAATTGTATGTTCATCAGGTCACTCTTCTGTGAGCTGCAGTTCGCCGAGTGCTGTGCTGGAAGCACTTGGTGGCCTCAGGAGAGGCAATGCGTCCCTTGAGTTGGGCAGCAGGAGAGAGGAGTGCTCACGGGCAGAAAAGGCTGGGCTAGATGGAAACTGCATCAGCATAAGATGCAAATATTAGGCACAGAAATTGTACTTGCAAAATATGCCTGTGTGAATTCTGGCATTGAGGAAACTCTGGAAGCCACAAAAGAGGTAACTGCCTTTAGCTGGGAATGGCAGTAAAAGAGATTTAAATGAAATATATTACCTGGTGTGTTAGATGCACCAAGAACAGTTGAAAACCTAAGGGTTTGCAGAGCTACATGGTACTTCTGAGGGGCATCGGTAGTTTGCCGCTGCCAGAAGGGGCGGTCCAGATGTTCTCCATCAATCCAAACCTTATCGTGCCAGCCCTGCTTGCAGCCACGTGGCTTTGTCCCTGCCCTTGAACCATCTCGGGCTCTCAGACTAGGACTGGTGAGCCAGTTCTCACGTGGAAGAAGCTGCTCACTTTTTTTTTTTTCTTTTTTTTTTTTTCTTTTTTTTTTTTCTTTTTTTTTTTGGGGCGGGGTTACATTTCGGCCAGCACAGCAATTTCAGCTGGCTCTTCTTTCCAACTGATGAGCACCGGAGCCAGTGCTAGGAAGAGCCGGAGGGCTTCCACCGGGGGTGAGGGCTAGTGGAGGCTGGCACCTCCTCACATAGTGGCCAGGAGCATGTAGGCTGTCATATAGCTGCAGGTGGGACCTTCATGATCCTGTTTAATCCTGCAGCTCAAAGGGGTCTGTTCCCTGGCTATGATAAGGGTCCATACTTTTTCTGCAGGATTCCCAGTCCTTCATCATCTTTTTCTCCACATAGAGCTTCTGAGTTTAGAGGGAAAACTGGTTCATTGGGGGGCACAGAGTATGTACCCCTTTAACTTATAAGTGTAGGTGTTGAGCAGTGGGCAGGCATACTGTATATAGCATTAGAAAAAGCTACACCTTTGGACCGAGAATTACTCACAAATGGTTTGCCTTTTTCTCCCCTCCCAGTTCCTGTGAATCTACACTGTCATTGTTTCTCATCATGTCACCAAACCAGCCTCAAATACAAACTTTGTCCCTTCCACAGAAGCTCAAAAAGAAAATAACAAGAAAATAGTTGAAAATCTCATTCAGAGGCCACCATGTCAGTACAGGTTACTGCTGGCACATTGCAATTTTTTCTGAAAAAAAAAAAAAAAAAAAAAAAAAAGTGTTGTCTTTTTCGAGTAACACAGCTTGTATCTTGGAACACTACAAATGCCTGTTGTGTTTCCTGCCTTTTGTGCTGCTGTGCCAGCTGAACACTTGCTGCTGCTGAGCCGTGGTGTAACTGAGGCTCTGAGGTCTTTGCATGGGAAGGGGCTTTCTGGAGTCTAAGCAAAACTTGCACAGAGGACAGCTTAAAACGGCAAATGTGTATAGGAAATCTAGATTCTGTAGAAATGATGAATCTGGGACTTCTAGAACAGTAAAGGAGATTTAGCTGCATACCTTTCATTAAAGAGTATGAGGAAATCCCCATGTTTTCCTTGGAAAATTTTAATATAAACTATTTAATTGCAGACAACAGTCTTGTTGAGCAGCACCGTAGCTCTGATCCTTTTAAAATACCAAATTAATTAGAGAAGAATCAAGGAATAGAACTACAGATAAACTGTTACACATATAAAATTGCTCAAGAATTGAATGCTTTCCATGGTGATTAAAAAAAAATTACATTCTTAAATTCAAACTAGCATTTCGGGGATATGACAATGTAGAAATCTTGGCAGGATAAGGAGCTCTGACTGAAGATTATTGTTATTATTCATCTTCTGGTAAAGCAGGAGCCAGTTGTGCAAGAGGCAGCTTTTTGAATACCTGTACTTAGTTTTTTTATTGCTCTCTTACACTTCAGACCACTTCTGGTTTCATATTTTTTTTTTCCTGTCAAAGCCACAAACATTCGCTAAGGAAGACGCGGTTAGCTCAACTCACATTTTCACTGCTTTCTTTCTGCCCATTGTTTCCTTTAAATCTCATGTGTGGAGGTTAGCTCCGTGGATTCTGAGCCTCAGGTTCCCATTCTTTGACAATCCCTCTTGGGAGAACCGGACCTTGACGTAACACTTGGACTAAAAGCCGTGGAGGAGTCGGATTTCTGCTTAGTCATCCTTTCTGTTTTTCGGTCAGTGTTCCTTTCTCGCTATTGTTTCCCACTGACCAAATTACACCCCAAAATGAGGTGAAGGAACAAATCTGTAGAGTTCCTTGAAGAGGCAAGTTGAACAGATTTGAAAAGAGATCCGATGAGAATGACTGCAGAAATAGAAAGAGCATGTTTCTGTCTGGCCATACAGAACCCACAACCCTGTTCACCCCAAACGAAAAGACTTTGTATCTTCACATGTGCTCTTCACAATACATTTTGGGGAGAACAAGAAACCGGTGCCCTTTGTGGCTTTTCTATCTATTAATTTCCCACCATCCAAGCCTAAAGGTGCTTTGATACAATCCCGGCCTAGCTGCTCTAGGCCCTGATGTGGAGCTAAACTGCCCAAGCACCGAAGTCCTCGCCCTGACCTGAATTTATTTCCAATTATTTTTTATTTGCAGTGGAGGCTGGGCTCCCAGTGGGGATGGCAGGCTAAAGGGCCTCACCCAGCACAAGCAGATGATCCTGTATAAGGGGCTGTGGGAGCATGCTCTTGCCAGTTGGGTGGGGATGGGACAAGGGCAATTGGTGTCTTTCCTGTGTAGGCCCAGGTAGGCCTACAGAAATGCATCGAACCACAGCATCAGTCAAAAATTTCACATAAAACCACCCACAGGTGCTCTTTTCTCCTTTAGAGCTTTTCTGATGGCCAGGATCCCAAAACATCAAACTTCCTTCGTATTTTCACGTTTCCACATCAAGTAAGGTACTTTCAATTCTTTGATAGCGCTTCTTAAGCCTGGAGGCATGGAGAGCCCTGCAGCAGTCTGTGGGGAAGCTGCTGGTTTCTCACACAGGGGTACAGTGCTCATAAATTCATATGGCTCTTCTGATGGTACGTCTGGCTCAATTTGCAGCCATCAGAACATAATGCAAGAAATGGATTGAATACTGAGTGCTTTCTTGAACAAATTCTTTAATTTGTGGACTAGGAAATGATCTGCTATGTCCTAATCTGAAGCAACATAGTTTGTGGTGTGTAAATGATGCAAATGATGGAGAACACTGGTGCTCTACTGAGTAATTACCTTAAAAAATTATGTTGAGTAAAAATAATTTATCCTCAAAAGTCCCTATTTCCTCTTTTGACTATAAAATGATTAAAAAGAGTGTCTGATAGAGGCATTTAACTTCTTGATAACTGTGCTAGTCGTGTAGATCCTGCCCAATCAAGTTGATAATGCTGCTGCTATTAAAATGTGAGTTACCAAACATGTGCCAACAGCAAATGTATTCCTGCAATTGACACAAAGAAAGTGTGGCTAAGGTTAATCATAAGGAAGTTCTAATTAATCATAGCTCTGGATGTGATCTAGCAGCAAAGTATATAAATTAGAGTAATACAGGGCAATTTTCAGCCAGAAAAACCCTAAAATTTACTATTATCTCCCTGTGAAACTGCAATTTGTAATTTGCACTGTAATTCCATCAGCTGTCGTTTCTGCTTCTGTGCACAATCAGATATATCATCACTGTGTCATTAAAGAAACAATTATTCTAACAACAGAACTAATAAATCCCTTCTGTTAGAGGCAGGATTTAGCCAGCAAACACAAATAGACCTTTTACATCAATACTGGCTAGGATGAACAGTGACATTTAATGTCACCCACTCATTCATGAATTGCCACATTGTCATTGTAAGCCACAGGGTGGAGGGGGGGAAGGAAGGAGACGACTGTAGCAAATGCAAAGTTATTAATGGGAGTGAAGAAACGGAGACTATTTAAAGATGTTAGTCAAAAACTCTAAAATTAGCAAACATTTGAATTCAACGTGAATTCCATATTTAAGATTCTAGTATTGAATATCTAATGAAACTTTGGTTGAACAGCTTAACTATTTTCTAAGTACAGTACAAGTTACATTTCCTACTTGTTCACACCCTTCCTGTGTTAACTGAGACAACCTGCACGCTTGTGTGCCTCTCATTTCCTCAGGCTTATAACATTCAGTGGGATATATTTTACTGCAGTATTTCACATTCTTATGTGTGAAGTGAAAGCAATTCAGTAGTGCCTGTGGAGAATCTGGAGATGCTGGGTATCGGTAGGGTAACTCCAATGTTATGATGAAACATAGGAACCTGAGGATACCAGAACAGTTGGCACTTTTCTTCTCACATTCCCCAGATCAAAAAGCAGCAGGGTTAGTGAGATCCTTAGCTGCTATGTGGTTAAAATTATGCTACAAAATTGGAATAAATTTCAATAGTGAGTGTAAGTAGAGCAAAAATCAAAACGTCCAACATCCCTACCCTGTGGCCATGACTGCTGCTCTATGAGAAGACGTAGAAAATAGATGAGAAAGAAACATAATGCGCTATCATCAGACTGGGCCAAAAGCTTCTTCTGTCCTGCAGCACTTGCAGTGGCAGTGTTGGAGGCAGAACACAGGTGCCTGAACCTTTCTTACCGCAGTACTGCTCCGTCTCAGCATCTCTTCCTTTTCCCTCCTGGCTTGTCAAGGGATCTTTGTGACAATCTCACAGCAACTACGGGATCTTCATGAAATCAAAAATACAAGGTGGGTGTAAAGCAATGAGCTGATCTCAGTGCCCTCATTTCTGTTTGTACAGGTAGACCATTGGGTGGAAACTTTTCTGTGCTTCCTGAGACCTCCTAACTAGCCTGAAACACAGGTATTCATTCCCCTCTTTCTCAAAGTTGTCAGTACCCCTTTCTTCACTGTACCTTGGAAGCACTTCTAATGCCATCCTAGTTCCATGCTGGCCATGAGGTACAGTGCCAACAGGAAAAACTAAAAATGAAAAGGATAGGTGGATCTATCCAAGCAGAAGGAAAACTGACAGGTGACCCAAACATTTATGGTGAGTTGGTTTAAAAGCCCCATCAGATGTGAACATACATGCTATTACTGACAACAACAAAGTTAATGAGGTGCTTTTGGGGTGTGCTTTCTAGAAGTTCATTGCAGAAGGAAAAAATGGGGACTGACAGATCATTCACCATTCCTACTTTTCCTATTTTGGAAACAGGAGCAAATTCAAACAGCATCTCCCTTCTTTTCCTCACCCTTCATAGAAGAAACATGATGTGGTTTTCAACACCTATTTTTTTCCCCCAAATTGTTTTGTAAGTGCTAGTGTAGGAACACACAATGCAGATTTTTCCATAGCACTCAGAACTGGGACAGCTAAGTGTCAAGCCTGGGATCTAAATGCAAGTTGTCAGTGAAGGACTTGTCACCAGTCTTGCGGTCATACTCTGAAAATGCACTGATGATTTTCACATATATTCTTTGACCATGCTGGGCTTAAGTTCCTTCCTTGGAATATTAAACCAGTTTAGGCCAAATTCAGCTGTGTTGTTTAAATTAGGTTTTAAGAATGTTAGTTTGGAGATTTAGGCTACTGATATCGCCTGCATGCTATTTGAAATTTCATTAATTCCAAATATGCTGAAAGATTTATAAAAGAGTTGACTGACGGGCTCCCAGGAGAGTCATAGTAAGGCATGAGGGGAAAAGCAGCAAAACATCTAGCCAAAAGTGGTATGGCTTTTTTTTTTTTTTTGAATGTATATATAGATATTTGATCTATTTTGCATATTTGATCCCTGTTTGAGTAGGCTGCAGAGATTCTAGGGTCAGGAGTGACATCTTTTCTCATGTTTGGACAGTACCTGATATTTTGAGATACCAATTTTGATATGGCAATACCACTCTAGAACCAGTAGTAGCAGTGTTATCAACAGAAGTTTGACAGCGTAAGTACACTTCCTCTGCTCCCAGACAATCAGATTCCACTCCCTCAGCACCACTTCCTTGTCTTTTCACTCCACCTCAAATCAAGAGAGTATGTGAGACGTTCACAGGGCCATAAAGGACCATAAAAAGTCATGGTGACGTTAACAACTCCATACCTTATGGTATCGGTTCCTTTCTAAAAAAGATCACTGGGGAAACAGAAAAATCAAATCCCATCTCCAAAGTCTTCCTGCCACTTGTTTCGGCCAAGGGAAGGTGATATACTTTATAAAACATAACAGAACTATTTTCTGGGTAGGTAATTCATCATTACTGACCCATGAAAGCCAGGGGTCAGTGGCATTTAAACCTGGCACAGGAAAAGAACCCCTGAACGCTATGGTGGAATGGGGAACACTAAAATCATTCAGGGATTAAAAAAGAAGCTGTTGCCCTGCACTGCTTAGTCACTGTGTGTGCTGGCATGCTTGAAACACGTTACTTTTTTTTTCCCCCTTCTTCTTTACCTCAGGCGTTGGGTTTGAAGGGTGTGTAGGGAAGCGAACTTTCAAAATGATTAGTCATCTTTAAAGTCACAGTCTTCTATTTTTAACAGGAGCTGAGGCAAAGCTTTCCAAAACTTGAATTCATCTAGACAGCCATCAAAAGGAACTCGTCTGTCCAGGAGGACGGGGTGGGCACTCAGGCTAAGCAGAACTCCCATTTTAGGACCCACCATAAAAGGTACTAGTTTTAACACGGCTAATTGTATTGTCAGTGGATGTCCTGTGAGGTGGCTGTGGGAACATGAAGCAGCCTTTAGAAGGTGAGAAAAATCCAGGTTAAAAAAGAAAAGCCTAATACATCCATGTCCAGCTGTTTGTTCACATACAAGTGTAATACCTGTGTGAATGTCAGAGGCAGATGACGTGACATAGCATCTCTGCTTCCATCTCCATCAAGGGAAGTACTTCTAGCAGCTTCAAAAGCCTTGAAATTCGCCACTGCCACAACCCCCCACTGCGCAGCTGCGATGCCTGCAGTCTGTTCCACCCAGCCCATCTGCGAGGGAAGGGGAAAACTTCAAGAGGCAGAAGTGTGAGAATGGTAGGTAACGGTCCTGTTGCAGGAGGCCGCTGAACCAGCAGGACCTAGCTGCAACCCTTTAATTATAAGCTCCCAAGTTAACGCAGAGTTACTTCTGTAAGATGTACCCATGGTAAGATGGTATGTGATAGGTAAAAAGGCAAAGAAATAGAAAATATAATTGCTGTTATTTATTCAAGTGTTACAAACATATTTTCTGGAATTTTGAGGTTTTATTATTTCAAACAAGTTTATGTTCAGTGAGCAGAAGATCTTTATAACCTACATCATTCATTTTGTCATTCTGCAATCAAAGTGACAACATGGACAGCACCTCCTTAGTATGAACTGTATCACGGGATCTCTGTGCCCCAACAAATACTGCTGATAACCTTTATCCCTTTCCTAAAAGAAAACAAATAAAAGCCACAAACCAAACCAAAACAAAACCCACATACCAAAAAACCTTCACACAAGAGCACCCGCCCCTCCAGCTTCAAGAAGAGGAATCCAGTACTGCCCACTCTGCCACCAATTTCTCAGGAGCTCGGGGGAACTAGAGTGAAGTAACCAGTAGAGCTCAAGAGACACCTAGCAAAAGTGAAAGGCCTCCAGCTTCAGGGGAAAACTACTGAGGAAATTCCCAGTATTTCATCTACAGGTAAGACCAGGTCTAGAAACAACCCAGCCAACTGAATTATTATGGTTGTTAGAGACATTTAAGTTTCCAAACTTACTTTTCATGGACAAGACTTGATACGTGTGCATACCATAGGCTGTCTGTTTTGGACTGACAGCAACAGCCTCAATGATTTACCGGCACTGATGCAGATACGTGCAGAGACCCAGCTTTGTTGACTACTGCTGCTGATGCTTGAAACTGCTACCATAGGTTTGTAAAATGCCTTTTAATGAAACAAAGTTATGTTAAAACAGACAAAAGATGTATTAAAAATAAAAGCTGGTAGCTTGGCTCAGTTTTTCTGGTAATTTGCATAATTAGGACACATCAGCACTGATTTTGGCTAAACTGAAGAGTGATACAAGATGAATTCTGGAACAGCTGCAAAACGTAAAGATAAGATGTTTCACTGTAACAACTCTGAAAATGCAAAGTCATGTTCCAGTTTTCTCCCCAAACTGTTAATAATTAACTGAACAGCTAGCAGATCTCCCAAACCCTAATATTAATCTACGACTTCTTCCTTCCCCGGCCTTAACACTCAGGGACATTAAAAAAAAAAAAAAAAAAAAAAAAAAAAAAAAAAAAAGCAGTATATACTCTTTTCCCACTCAACTTGAGGGAAAAAACAACCAACCAACCAACCAAGCCCTGAAATGCATAACCAAACTTTTTTTTTTTTTTTTTTTTCTGGATGAAGTCTCCAAAGTTTGTTCTAATGTCTTCAGGCTCATGCATTCCATATAGCTTGGGCCACTTGAGGCACAGTAAGTCAGGACTGCAGTCCCCCTACTCTTCCTTTCTAGTCCATGGACAAGGAAGATAACAATGCAATACTGAAGGGTTTTTATCCCAGTGAGAAGTCTAAAGTGGGACCAATCTGAAGAACAGAGACTCAACAGCTGTAGCTACGCTCAACAGCAGAGTTGTTTGTACTTCCTGCAAACAGTACTAGCTGCACTAGGAAACAACGGTAAGAGGACCAACAAAAATACTTTACATGAGACATCAATTTACATTTGAGCTCTCAGCAAGTTGTCTCTCCCAGCATTACTGTGTAGCAGAAGGGATGTATGTTTATTATAGAGCTTTCTGACCAACTCGTCAAGCCATTGCATGACCAGCAAAGCTCACGTCCTCTCTCTGTCCCCATAACCTCAGCTGCTTCCCGCATGCCCCCATTTCTCCTGAGCTCCCGAGATCACTTCCCCTCCGTCCTCCTCTCACTCGTGTCTCCAAACCACTGATCTGGGGTTGCTTGGCTTGGAGCTGCTCACATCCTCATCAATCTGTAATCCTCAGCAACAGCCAAGCCTTTTTTCAGTCTGACCAGAAATTTGGATGGCTCTCAAAGGATTTACTGGCAGCATGAGGTCCACTAGTCTTAAAATACGTTTTAGTAAGGCAGCAAGTTCAAAGGATATTTAGGTGTACCAAAATCCGTATGGTACTGCAGTGATACTCCCTACAGAGAAGCTGCTGGTTGTAGTTCAGACATTACAAAAAGCCTTAATCCTAAACCTTTTTTAATCAGGTATTGACCTTTACATAGTGGCAAAAACTAGTATTAAGTCTTCTCAGAGTCAGAGATTTTTAATTGCACAGAAATAAGGTCAGGGCGCTATTTTAAGTCAAGCAACGCCACTCTCCCAGGCCCTTATTTAGACATACTTCTCTACAGAAACCCTGTTGTGTCTTCATTTACTTTGACATGAGTTATCGGAGAGCAACTGCTAAGGAGAAACATTACTGCCTTTCAAGCAACTCCACTATCTGTTTCCCGGCTTCTTCTTTCTGTAGTGTTAGCCAATATCAGACATCTTCATGATAGAAGAAAATCCAAAACAATGCATACTTTTTACCAGCCAACACGCAAGCAGCCCCTAAGTACGTAGCATACAAAAGTAGGTCCAAGCATGAACAATTCATGGGCTCTTTTTATTTCAGTAAAACTAAAATTTACAGATTCTTAACTCATAACCATTGAGAAAGACACCCATAAAAAGCTGTATTAATAAAAACTGACGGGCTTCCAGGCCTCTAAAATATTTCAAGCGTAAGATACAATAAAAGATATCAACTGTTTACATTACAGTCTTGCTGCCTTACACACTATCACAGAAAGTAAACAAACACATTCAGGAACTTCAAGTGTACTATTAAAAAGACACCAGTAAGTGCTCCAGTTTTCTGTACCACACAACTTTATTTCAAATTCACATCTTTCTAGGCAGTGTATCCAAAAATATTTGACTAAGGAGTACCTTTAGACTGTAAATATTCTTTAACAGGGCATCAAGTCTTTCCTATCTCCAAACGACACTTAGGTTTTAGCTCATGTTATAAAAAGTAACTGTGTGGAATGTGACAAGTCATAATGTGAAATCAAAGTGCTTTAGTCCCATAGCGCAAATATACACTAGTGGTTATACAGCCATTTGTCAAAATATCTCTAACGCCAACGGTACCATTTTTGGGGGGTTTGGACTTGGTGTCATCGCACCCCACCTTGCGAAGACCCTTGGACCACTGAAGTGAGGTCTCTCTAGCTGATGAGACCATATGAGTGGACCAACAGTTTCACTTTGACAGTTCAAACAATGATGTGTCTTTTTACCATTTGCCAAATTCTCTTAGTAATTACCAAGTTCTACTGTACTACACAAGAGAAAACCACGTTCCAGTTAGCCTTTTAAAATCCAAAGGGTTTTATATTCCAGATCCCAAGGCGTGGAAGTCCTCGACTCATTTCCCCAAACCCCAACAGCTATCTGTCTCAGTAATCCTGTGCAATTATTAGCTATTTGCATATGAAGAGATAAACACTTGACCCAACAGTTCACATATAAGAATTATAAACTCTAAAAGCAGAAAGTTACTTTAATAAGATTTGGAAGTAGTTGAATGGAATGTGCTCAATTCAGAAATGCCACACTGAAGAGGACTCATGTCCAATTGAAAACCTTTTTGCAAAAGCCTAAAAAGCTATTTATCTTCTGTAGTGAAAAAAGTTTAAAATTTAAGTGTTTAATTCTCTGTTACAGAAGAATTAGCTCTGACGAGTAATATGTATGATTTTTTTTCCCCCTTTCAGACACCCAATTGTTGTATGAGTTGACAGCTTAAAAAGGAAGGGCTGGGGAAAAATTTTTGGTCCTGTCCCATGGATGTAAAGACAAAGTGCTTTGCAAAACTGACTATATCCATCACATTTGTAGCAACCAACCCAAAATGAAGGCACATGAAATCTATATTATAGCTACAATTTATAAACTAAAGCTGAATCTCTGTATCATTTTTAGTCTTTTTGCATGAAAGTAATGACCAGCACCTCTCCAGATTCAACTTTTGTTCCATGTAACTTTTCCCAGAAACAGTTAAGTGTTGCTTGCATGCCTATCAAATACTGTCATTTATTAGCTTTTGACACAAAGTGCAGATACTGGTAATCCATAGGAAGTCTGAAACTGATGAATTGCTACCACTCCCTTCCTCTGTCTCTAAAATAAAGTAAACCACGAGCAACAGCTACAGACAGCTGTTACCTTGAAAGTGCACAACTCCCAGCAGCAGTTTCCCTGTGAAGTGTTCTAGAGCTTGTGGCACGCACTTAATCAGCGTCTCAAATTTGGACTGTAACAAGTCAAAGTCTACCTACTTTCCATTCGTTACCTGACAGACACGCACAAACATTCTGAGGAAGCCAACCTGAAACATGCTTTGACAAGTGTTGTGTTGAGATTGGCAGAACCTTAACATCTAAGCATAGGTGACTTCTACCTTGAGCAGCATTTAGGATCCAGGGTGAGCTCAATACCTCATTCTTAAGGAAAGCCTCCTAGATTTCACTGGAATTGCTACCTTTAAAGCAGAGAAAAATTCAAGGTTTCGGAAAGCAGACAGACACGATGTTCAAAGCCTTAGTTATTACTTTTCTAGAAAGACAAGTTTAAAAGAACTCAAACACCATTGCTGCCACTTAACTAAAATACGTCATTATTTGGCTTTTATTGAGCATTATAAATGGGGATAAAGCTTCAGAGTTCTGGTTATTCAACTTGTACCCCCTCTCCCCCGTTTTCTACCCCCCTTCTGTTTCTCCACAAATTAATTGTAAGGGATTGGCACCTAAGTTTCTAGCAAACACAGACCTGTACTTATGGCATTACAGGACCACATCAGTTTCAGGAAGATTGCATGCAATGGTGTCTGGGCTCTTTTCTAAAAGAGAATGACTTTCCCATGTAACACATACAACACAATTTTCTGATTTTAAAAGCAGACAGTTACACAAACACTAACAAGACTTGACCAGACTGAATAAATGGAACTGCGCTAGGTCTGGCACTTGAGAATTCACAGTGATTAAAACAAAACTGCTTTGCCTAAGACAAAACATAAGATACCAACTATATAAAAGACTCTTCACTCATGTTATTGTCTATCAGTATTACAACAGTGATGAGCAAGTTCAGTAGTACCTCAGACAGCAGAGACCTCAGCACATGGTTAACTTTGTTCACTGCTTGCAGTGCATTGTTTTTTTTTTTCTTTTTTTTTTTTTTTCCTTTGCTATTCACCATGTTAAATCAGGCAATTCTTAGCGCACAAAGTTAAGCCAGGCTCAAGCCTTTGCTGGACTGAAACATGGATTCTGACTGAAAACTTATCTACGGTCTCACTTCGGGTACCCAAGTCTGTGCTCTGCCAGGTGGTATTGCTGTTAAAAAGAAACTTAAAATATACTTGCCTATTACTGAGGTGGTGTTCTTACACAGCAAGTTGTAAGGAGTTTATAGTACCAGCTGATAAGGTAAGAGCAGAACATTTGCATTTTATTTTCCCCGGTTAACTCGCTAATCCTAGATTTACGGACACGGGTTTCTGATCCAGAAGTCTGCCGTTAGAGAGAAAGCAGCACAGCTTTCAGACACCCCAGCGTTTCTCAACACACCTGACTGCCCCTTGTTTCAGCACCGAGGGCCCAGGCGAGGCAGCTGCCTCCTTGGCAGCCACCCGAGCCCTGTCGGCCCGCCGCACTGAGGGCTAAAGCAAGATGCTCGGGACCCATCTCCGCAGAGCACACGAGTCCAGAGGAGCCCCCGCCTGCAGCTGCCTTCCCTTCCATGCTACACCCCGGGGCGCGCTGGTCCGTGCGCCCACCTCCCTGATCTCCTGCTCCCCGGCCCTATCCAAAGACGTTGGACTTCGGCCTGAGCTTGAACGACGCTTTCAGGGATTTCTCCTCGTGCTCTTCCTCCTCGGTGTCACCACGGAAGGAGGGCGTGTTGTGGATGATCTGAGTCCTGAAGCGGATCTTATTAAGCCGGGGCTTCATCCGCCCGCTGCCGGAGGCTTTCCTGGTCATCTCCTTGCCCTTGCCTGGCACCGCTGCCCCATCGGTGCCCTCGGCTTCCTCCCCGGCGCTGTGGTGATGGTGGTGGTGGGAGAGCCGGTAGCTCATGAGGTTGGAGGGCAACACCTTGGAGAGCCTCCAGCGCCCGCTCCCGTTGCCGGCGGCCCCTTCCTCCTCCTCCTCCTCCTCATCCAGTGCCCCCACGAGGCTCCGCATGTCCCCAGAGGTGCCCTGCTGCAGGTACTGCGCGGCCTTGCGCCCGCTGTAGTCGCGGATGTCCACGTCGGCGTCGTAGGCGCCCACCAGGAGCTTCACCACCTCGGTGTGGCCGTGCATGGCGGCGATGTGCAGCGCCGTGTGCCCGCCGCTGGTGCGGGCGTTGATGTCCACGGGCAGCCGGTGCCTCTGGGCGAAGTTGACCAGGGTGGCCAGCAGCTCCTGCCGCCCGTGCTTGGCCGCCCAGTGCAGCGCCGTGAAGCCGGTGATGAAGTCCCTCTTGCAGCACAGCGCCGGCTCGCAGCTCAGCAGCCCCTCCAGGCTCTCCCACCGCCCGTCAGAGGCCGACAGCATCCACGCGTGCTCCAGCGGGTCCAGCGCCACGGACCCCGCCGCGCTCCCCTCCTCCTCGGCCGACGACGAGGCCACCGAGCCGCTGTCCGAGTCGCGGCCGCGGGCTGCGGCGGGCGGGGCGCCGCGCTTCAGCTGGGGCGAGCCGCCCCGCGGCGCCTCCCGCAGGCTCCTGCGGCCCCCCGGGGAGCCCCCCGCCGCCCCGGGGGAGCCCCCCGCAGCCTCCTCCTCCTCTTCCTCATCCCCCCTTGCCGGTGCAGCAGCCGGAGGAGCGGCAGGAGGAGGAGGAGGAGGAGGCGGCGGCGGCTGCCCGGCGCCTGCCCGCGGGGAGGGCGGCGGGCTCTGCCGCCCGGCGCCGCCCTCGGGCAGCCGCGGCTCGCAGAAGCGGCGGCGGAGGTGCACGTACTTGGCGCCGGTGCCGGGCTCCGGTCGGACGGTGGCCACGGCGTTGACCAGGTCCTTGAAGCGCTGCCGGGCGGCGGCGCGGCGGCCGGGCTCGGCGGGGTTGAGCCAGCCGCCGAAATGCTCCAGCAGCTCGGCGTTGCGCGCCCGCCCGCCCCGCTCCCGCAGGAACCGCACCACCGCCTCCTGGCGCAGCTCGCCGGGCTCCGCCATCTCACCGCCGACCCATCGCCATCCTTCTCCTTCTCCTCCTCCTGCTGCCGCTGCCGCTGCTGAGGGCGCGGCGGAGCCCGGCGGCCCGAGCCCCTCCTCCGGCCGGGAGGGACCGGGGCGGGCTCCCCGCCGTAGCCGCCCGCTCTCCCCCTCCGCCCCCCGGCCGCCGCTCCGCCCGTTGGGCGCCGCTCCGCCCGTTGGGTGCCGCCCGCCCTCGGCCCCGGCAGGGGGTTACCCTCATTCCCTGCCTCCCTCCTTCCCTCCCTCTCGCCTCGCCTCCCTTCCCTCCGTCCCCCCCGGGGGCCATGGCCGCCTCCCGTGATGGCCAACAGCCGGTGAGTCCCCGCCGCGGTGCCCTGGCACGCCGCTTCGCAGCCGAAATTTGCCGGGGACAGAGGGCTGGAGGAGGGCTGGAGGACCTCGGGGGTGGCACAGCTGGTGGCCCCGAGGCTTCCAAGGGCTGCAACATCGGTACCGATTTTGGGCGAGATACATGGGTTTATTTACGCCTGGAGCTTGCTGCCGTGCTGCATGCCTGGTGACAGCACAGAACAGTTCTAGGTATTGCTAAGGACAGGGGCACTTGGGTTGTTTAGGGAAAGAAGACTGGTTTTCAGCGGGTCGTTGGTTTTCTGGTGGTGGGCAGACAGACAGGCAAAGGATTTGTCTCGGGTGGTTCTTGGCTTTGTCCCGGTGCTGTGCTGCTACGCCTCGGGTACGTGGCACAGCTTGTGTGGGAGCTGGGGAAATGGAGAACGGCCACCGCTCCTTGGAAGTTTCCTTTCCTTGGAGCAACTCATCCTGGCTGGTTTCTCGCCCTGGCTGTCTGTGACACAACCCAAGGGGCGGCATAGAAGCAAGGGCCAGAGGGGGACCAGGTCTACTCTTGCTCCTGGTGCTGAACCAGCTCCAGCTAACCTTCAGCAGGGGAATGAAGGGGCTTCGTTCATATTTCCCCGCTTGCCCAGGACTTGGCTTTTGAGTATTGATTGTTTTACATCAGAGCTCCTGCTTGGAGAGGTGCATTTCACAGATACTGACTTTAAGACGTGGATAAATCCTCTGGAGTGGCGGTACGATGTAGTGCGATGCATTAACTTCATGCTAGCTTTCTCTTTCCATGCATACATGCATACAGCGACATTGAGAGTCATTGCTTCACGGGCTGGCTCTTGCAGGAGGCTGGAAAGAAGAAAAACCTAAGAGCTGAAGTTTAAGAAACATTACAAAATGTTTTTGTTGATTAATGTTTGTGTGAAGAGTGTGGAGGGAGGCGGTAAACCAGCTAAAGTGAGTGACAGTGGGACTTGAGGGTCCCCAAGATGTGCTGAGGGACGCACGTAGATGGAAGGCGTCAGAGAGGAGAAAACTAAAACCAGAGGTGTAAGATAGGTCTGTAATGGAGGGGAGTGACTTAGTCCTAGCTTTATATGTAACGGAGTGACATCAAATAAGGTTTTCTAGTTTAACACATGTGAAATTGTTAAAGTATTTCTTTCTCTCCTGTGGGAAGGATTTTGTTTTAAGTCCTTTCACAAAAGAAATGCAAAATCACTCTCAGAATGCAGCCTGACCTTACCCTGTAAATCTGTTTACAATCAGGCTACACGAAGTCTGAGATGCAAGCATTCAGTACTTCCAATTCTTGAAATTTTGACTTCTGGGAAAGTTCTGGCAGCTATTGCAGCCGTACAACAGCACACAATGCTTGCCATTGACTAATTAAAAAGGAGGCAAAAAGGCCTCACTGCAGTCAGATGCCTGCAGATAGCAGCTGCCATTCTCACATCCAGCACCAGCACTGCTTTCTCATGTGGACAAGGAAGGTCTGCATCAGGGTGGCTGCGGTCGAGGGCTCTGGCTCTTGTGCAGAGACTGAATTGCTGCTCTCCAGGAGAGAAACCCAGTGCTACAGCTGCAGCACACCCAGCTGAGCCAGCACAGCCAGACCAGCATAAATCTTCACAAGTGACAGCAGTCACGGTGTCAGTCCTGAGTATTTTGCCTTATCGCGGTCATCTCAGAGGGCAGCGGCAGATTTCAGTCCTTTTCTTTGTTTTTCTCCTTACCTCTAGCAAAGGAGGAACAGGTACGGCATGTGCTGGATTTTCAGGTTACTCAATCATGTGCGAAGAGAGGCCTTTGCGGCGTTTGCAAATGCATACGTTGCTGTCTGTGAAATCACCTCCTCACAAGTGAAAAACGAGCAAGGTATTTCTGCATTTTTGCTTGTTTGTTCCTAAATACCTTAAAACACAGTCCAGCAGTTCTTTTCAGTAGCAGCCTGCACACTGTGACTCCTGTTCTCCGCTGAGGGGGCTACAGCTTTTTCCTCTACCTGGCCTGGGGGATTTCAGGGGGTTCGTGGAGATTCTGCACTGCTTCAAGTCTTTTCAGACAGAAGCTCAGGGCAAAAATGTCACTTTTTTTTTTTTCTTTAAGGCTCCTTCTAAGATATTTCCATATATACATACATATATATAGAATCAGACATATATATGTATGTGTGGATCAAGGAAATACTGTGGCAACCTATGATTTAAGGCAAAGTAAGCTGTCTTGTGTGTTAAAGTGGGTTAGAAAAATAAAATTCTAGGTACACCAGAATGTCATGTAAAAAGTCACTTGCAAGAGCCGCTAGAAGAATTCTGAGCTCATGGTATTTGGACCAGTCCCTAAAAACTGGCTACAATTTCTGTCATTCTGAATAAATTACTTGATAACTGTGAGTTAAATTTGTCAAATGAGTTTTCATTGGAGCGTCTTTTGGCCATTACTTCTTTATTTCCTATGGAATGTTTTTGGAATGTGTTGTTTCATACTTGACTCGTGCATGTTGCTTTTTGTTTTACAGAATAGGCCAATGTATTAGTTCTATGTGATTTTAATGTATTTCCTTTCTTACTCTGCATCTTCATAGACTTTTCTTTCTGTATTTTTCTACATCCCATATGTTTTTGGTTCCCTTCCTTCTGTGTTGTTTTGCCAAGATTTCCTTTCTGTTCCCTCTACTCATCCCATCAGTTCTTCTCTTCATGCATGTATCTGAATAGCGAGACGTTGTTGGTATGCATACATGCACCATGCACGTACGTGGTAAATTTTGACCACCCAAAAATGGAAAATAATTTTGAGTAGAAAAAAAACCCTCCGTTTCGAGGCAGTAGCGACATTAATATTCATTGAGTTAAACATAATGGTATTAGGGAAATAGTTGATTATAGCGGAGTAATGCGATTCCCTGGTTTAATGAATGCCCACAGCTGTTTGTTGTAGTGGGGATCACAGGGCACTGAAAGAGCTGTGTCTGGGGTGCCCGTGGGCATGCTGATGTTGTCTTCTGCCTCCATGTGCCATCCGCCTGTGCAGCGTTACGGGCCCGCCTGGCTGGCATCTACTTCTATTTTCTCTAAAGCTTTAGAGGGTGCTTTTCAGTGGTCTTTGCTGATGATTATTTGCTTGGGCTGCGAGTCTGGTTCTGCAGGAGGCTTATATAGGAGACGTATATAGTCTGAGACCCATTTTTTATTTATTTTTAATATGAGCTTGGAGGGAGGCCGGTCTCCAAATCAGGACCGTAGGACTCAATGCTGTCATGACTGTCACGTGGAGAAAGGATGTATAATTGTGCAAAGAGAGTCTTCTAAATGGGAGTGACTGAGACTTTGGCTCAATTGAACTACACGGTGTTTCTTGTAGGTTTAACAGTCTAAATTAAGAGCTTTTATTGGGACATTTTTGGTGAAACTGGTTCCTGGAAAATCAATTGTCTTAGGACAGCTATGTGAACACTTTAGGAGCAGTTAAAATCCCTAAAAAAGTAAACATATTTTAAAATAGAAATAGATTCTGAATCTTTGTTTCTAGCTTTTCTTCGAATTTCACTACTAATATAGTGGTTTTTTTTTGTGTGTGCGCCTCCTGCCAGAAATCTCCTCATTGTAGGCATTATAATCAAGTCAACTCTGCCCACTTTTTTGGAATGACTTAATTAGGCTATGCTTCTTACTGTCTGTCTGCAGAAGTGATTTTCATAGACCATGACTGTTCCTTTTCTGATCCTCCTTCAGCTTGTCAATCTTCTCGTTAAGATGCGAACGCTAGAGCAAGACATTTAAGCACGTTCTCACGACGGATATAAGTAATACAGCCCCCTGCTTGAAATTCCTGCAGTTACGTAGCTGGTGGTTATATACGTTCTCCCGCTGACATTCTCATTGTCAGGCCGTATGGAGATGGTGATGTGTGAGGCTGGGGGCGGAGGTGTTGGCGGTGGTTTGTTGGTTTACGGAGTCATTACCTCTGGCAGAAAGAACTGGGAAGAGTGATCTCGTCATTAAGGTGCTGTAGGTGGGCCGAATGAGCTTCATGTTCTTGCGGCCTTTCCTTTTATCGTCTCAGCTAACAGCGTTGTGCCACGCACAGAGTGAAGATGACATGGCTGGCTTGCCTCCCTCCCCTAGGCCAGGGCTGGGGACAGCCGCGTGTAAAACCCTGCTGTTGTGTCGGGGAAGTTCTTCTAAGCTCTGGGTGCTGTAATCTGCTTTTACAGCTTAACGGGGCTTTTCTGTCTGGTGTCAAGGTTTCGTCTGAAACGACACAGTACTTGCAATACACTTCTGTATATTTACATTTCCAGAAAAACGGTTTTCATTTTCACTCCTGTGTGGTGTCATTAAATTATCTTTTATGTACTGAAGAAAGACATAAACATGGTATTTTTAAAATACTGATTTTGAAATGTCTCAGAATATCTTGACCTATTGTAGAAATTGTTACTCACTTTCCTGACTGAAATACGTATCCATAAGAATTAGCTTTGGGAGGAACTCAGAAATACAAATAAATTAACCATCCTAGACCTCTGATATGATTTTTTTAAACAGTGATACAGCCATATTGTTTTTAGAAACAGCCATAGTTTTCGAGGCTCAGCACAGAGAAGGTACCTTGTTTTGCATCTTCGTTATTTCCCTTTGTCCTCTGTTTCACAGACATGCTGACAAATTTTGAGATAAACAGCTAGTGTAACAGTGGAATAACTATTTTTCAGTTTTATTCCCAGAAAACGATACATTTGGGCTGATTGCTAGATAGCAGTTAATCTCTTTCTTCCTCTTGAAAATGAAATTTATGGAGGCAGTGGCTATGAGGACTGCTGCCGTCTGTTTTTCCACCTAGCCAGTACAGCAGACACAGCTGTAATACTGGTTCTCTCAGTCTACGCAGTTTTTAATCCTGTCCTCGTGTATTGTGGGTGATGCAGTATTTTTAATGACCTTCGGAAATGGTCAGTAAGGTTGTGGGTTTTGTTGGTTTGTCCATGGAAATTCAAGTGGGCTTGAATGAAATTTGGTTCTTCCTGCTCTAGACTGTTTGTTTTTGTGGAGAGTAACCAATGATTAGGCAGTGATTTTGAGGGTAACCCAGCAGAATTTGGATTTGGGCTGGTGACTGCACGTGAAAGGCCTCCCTTCTACAGCTATGCTGAGCCTCTTTTACTGTCTTTGGGTGTGGAGTCCTAATGGTTGGCTTTAGGAGAGCTTATTTTGGTGGTGACAGAGGTTGTTTGAGTGTTAGACTGTGTTAAGTGTAGTTGTGCCCTGTCTGTCACACTGTATGTTCTTGGCTTGTCTTGGACACTTGTCTTTAAATGATTAGGATGCTGCAGTCGTCAACATTTCTCTGCCCCTCTTAATAGTCATTTCGTTATAGTAGAATACCTTGTGGAATTTCATGTTCAGCCATGCTGTGTATGAATGTTTTATTTTTTTTTCTCTTCAATTCTCATGCTTTGCTTACCCATATTTTTCATCATTCTATTAGTCTAAATGGAGTTATCTGACCAAATTGGTCTGAAATCAGAGCTAGTGCAGTCAGTACTTCCACACGAGAAGTCTCGTGCAAAACAAGAGGGTAACTATTTGCTGTAAGTGATGTCCCCATCCTTCTAGCAACAAGAAGTCTGAAACTTTTGATGCATACCTGTTATAAAAGGTGACACTTCTGGGGGCTTGTAAGTATTAAATGAAAATGTTTCTGCTCTTGGCTATGTACATGTTCCCAGGAACCAATAAAGGCATGCGGGTTGGAAACAGAAGAGGCAGAATAGCATGGGCCTATTGCTTTTTACACATTTGATATGGAATGTTTCTTTAAAAACACAGTTCGTGTGTATGAACCAAGATGTTTCCTTTTCATCTTAAATGCTTTTTGTATGGGCATTGCCTTGGTGTTGTGATGCAGGAATTCCCAACATTTTAAACTGACTGTGCTCCTCCAGACATTTCTAATAATGTATATTAGAGTTCTGGTGTGGAGGTAAGGTACTATTTTATATAAATAATAATTGCCGTTCCAGATACTCAGAATATAGTTAACATACCTTCCTTGTGATTATGGTCCCTTTTTTGAAATCTGCCTATTAAGGTGTTTTAAAATGCTTTTTTCTTTATTTCTAAGAGCAAATCATCTATAATCTACTGTTCTATGGTTTTCAATTTACGTTTTTAGTTGGGCTTGTCTGCTTTATTTCATTCTTTTTTTTTTTCTTTCTAAAACATGGTCTTCATTTTTACACCATGAATAGTCATGTGAAGTAAGTCTGAGTATTTTCTCAAGTGAAGGGATAAAGTTGTTTTGACAGATTTTTTTTTCTGGACTTTTGCTTTTATTGGTTCCTTGTAAATTATAAATTCTAGCTTATTAGCAGAGTTCTTTTGTTGCCCTTACTAATTGCTTTGCAACTCACTTTGCTAATACATTTTTCAATATTTTATTTAATAGCAAAATGATGGATATCGATCCTTATCCTTGTCTGGTCATGTTGGTTTTGATAGTTTACCTGATCAACTGGTTAACAAATCCATCAAGCAGGGCTTCTGCTTCAACATTCTTTGTATCGGTAAGTAATAGATGGAGTTTTTAAGGTTTTGGTTGCAAACTATGTCTTTCCTAAGGAAGTGACTGAAATTTAAATCCATTTGCAATGTTTAGTGCTTTCAATAAACATGAACTATAATTCCATCCTTGCCTCAACTTTGCTTGTTTGTATCAATCCTTTGTTTTTATAGTTATATTTTTGTAAACAATGTGAAGACCCAGAATGTTGAAAACATAAACTATACACTTATTGATTTATGGGCAGCTTCTTGGATTCGTTTGAGTAAACGGGGCTACACTCAGTTTTTACCGTAGCAGAGTTTTAGATCAGGAAGTCCTAAAATCCACGGTGATGATACTGACATATTTCTATACTTACCAAATGCTTGTTCTGGTATTTCACCTGTCTTCATAAAAACTTGTTGTTGAACCCTGTGGTTTCACAGCTGCTCAGTTTTTTGAATTCAACTGGATATTTGTTATATCCAGTTTTTCATAAATTTTTCATAAATTTTTCATAAATTTTTAAGTTGTTGCGATTTTTCATAAATTTTTAAGTTGTTGCGATAACGCTTTATATACTTAGCAGGTATTTTATGTGCAAAATTTCTACCCCAACTCTTCTGTTTAACTTTAGGAGAAACTGGAACCGGGAAATCGACCTTAATAGACAGTCTGTTTAACACCAGATTTGATGACCCGGTGTCAACTCATTTTCAGCCAAATGTAAGACTTAGAGCCCAGACATATGAACTCCAGGAAAGCAATGTTCGTTTGAAACTAACCATTGTAAATACCGTGGGCTTTGGTGACCAGATAAATAAAGAAGATAGGTAAGTGTTGTCTTGTTTCCATGGTGAGCAGAAGCCCTGGTCTTCAATTCCAGTTTGATTTTTCTCCTTGCTTTGTAGTAAATATTTTTCTTACGTGCATTCCAAATACTTGGTTAACTGTTTTCTCTGTGCACCAAGGCAGGCATATTTTTCTTCTCGTTGAGGAAACAGTTTGAGAAATTAGCTGAACTCTGTCCCCTCTTTATGATACAATATTTTATAAATATGTGTAAATAAAATGTGCAATAATGACTAGAGTTTCTTTTGGGGTGGAAGGGAGAAGGCCTACAGGGGTACTATTTAAACAACCAAATAGGTTATGAGGTACAGTACATTATGTAGAATATATATAGTGTTTTTTTTTTAAATTATTGGCACATATTAAAGATGTCAGACTGGAAGGAACATCACATGGGCTCCTGAAGGAGTTTGTTTTTATGTTGGACAACTTAACTAAAAGATGTAGAGGTACAATGCTATTTTTTTTTCAGAACTTGTTTTTGAGTCTCTGCTTTCATGAATTGGAGATTTTAAAATATTGAATGGCACCTCAGCAAATCTTGTTTCTTTCACCATATTTGTAATGAATTCTAGCAGTCCTGTGCTATATGAGTGCCTAAACAGTGGCTATTATAAGTGAAAGTTAGAGAGCCATGGTATGATTGTCATGAGATCTCTATCCTATGATATGATAAGGAAAATAGCTACTTCTAGAGACTTGGATGAATGCGATGTAAGTGGATATTAGTATAGATATTGGTGTTGATGTGTGTTGTGTTGTATTGTAGGAAGCTGCCTTTTAACCCTTCTTCATTACTCTTGGATACCACAACTACTGTTGAATTTTGATCACATTTGATCTGGTTTATAAACTTTTTGTAGCAGCAGAACTGTGAGGGCATGCTGCTTGTACGTCCAGCAACATTTTCTTTTTGAAAGCAGATTACAATCATGTTCTAAGTAGGATAAAATTTACTTAAACTGTACATATATTGCAAATCAGATTTTCATTCTTCTCTCACATTCCTCCTTTTCAATTTTTGTTTATTAAGAGCTCTCTCATGTACAGTACTTCATCTTCAGAAGATATTGGAAGTCCTATTTCTTGGTACTGGTAATTGCATGTTCTTTCTTTTCTTGTATTGTGTCTAAAGAGTTTCTTGTACCTTTCCTGTATCTAAGAAGTCTGCAGTTGCACAGCTTGATTGATGAAGTTTATAAAACATCACTTGGGAAGACTAATAATAAGCAAAAGTAACTTTACATAGCTTTTTTTTCACTAGTAGTAGCTAGAGAATATATTATCTATATTAGGCGCACAATTAATTTTTGAGTAGTCTCTCAGAAATTAGGATCACTCGGTACATTTAATTTTCTGATATACTATGTAGATATATAGGCATGCTGTTGAATTGTAAAGTGAAAATCCACAAAAGAATACAAGATGAATTCCTTTCTTAGCTTTGCTCAGCTTAGGAGTAGGTAATATCTGATTGCTAAACTTTATTGTATTTCTTGCAGCTATCAGCCAATAGTGGATTATATAGATGCCCAATTTGAAGCCTATCTCCAGGAGGAACTGAAAATTAAACGTTCTTTGTTTAGCTACCATGATACTCGCATCCATGCCTGCCTCTATTTCATCTCACCTACAGGCCATTCCTTAAAAACTCTAGATTTGTTAACCATGAAAAGTTTAGACAGCAAGGTAAGACTTCAAAATAGTGCTAAGGATTTGTCATATTTTCTGAATCATTGTGCAGCTTGTAGATGTGTTACCACATTAGTTTTATATCTGTGTGTTTGATTGTAGGGTGTCTTTTTTGGTGCTGGTGTAACTTAAGTTCAGAACCAATTAGTTCAGCAGACAATTTGAGGTTCATCGCCTAGTTATTTACGAATCAAAACAACAGAGACATCCTCTTCAGGATAAGTTTGAAAAAAAAGAAACACAGAATGGTTTAAAAAAAGAAAATAAATGTATTAATTGTTCTTTTACCAAACTGTTAACATCTTACAGTGATTGGACAGGGTACCATCCATGTGTGCTGTAATCTTTCTAATAAAGTTTGATTTTAGTACGCTGTTGAAATCTGTGGCTGCTGAAATGTTGGCATATAAAAAGCTTTGCAGCATTGTGAAGAACTTTATTAAATATAACTGAATAGGTAAGTGCCTTGAGAAGATCACCTTGCCAGCCTGATTTTTTCTACAATACACTGCATTAATGTTTTAAGCTTCACATCTTGATTTGTTTGGAAAGCTTTAAAATAGTATTTTCTAGTGTGTTTGTTTACTTGTACTTTCTAGATTCGTATGATTCTTCCTGTAATGTGTTTGTGTGAATTAGATGAAAGTAAATATTTAAGCCATCTTAAGAAGTATTATATCATTCGATAGAAGTGAGAAATTGTCTAGTAACAGTTGAAATTTTTAAGAAATTTGTAATCTTCAGTGTTCTTTCTGTTCCCATTGCCTTTTCCTTTGTGCTTTCCTTTTACTCTATATTTTTACTGTTCGTTTATGTGAACATAAGTGTAAATCTTAATGTGAAGACACCTACCAATATACTTAAATGAATCTGCAAGCTACCAACCACTAATAATTTCAAGTATAAGTATTTTTTTTCAGTCTCTGTAGCATAAAGGGACAACAGGTCCCTTGACATTCATGTAAGGTGTTATGTGAAAATCCTAGTTTAGAATAATAGTATATTTTCTTGAAATGGGGAAAAAAAGTATTTCAGACAAAATGATGATCAAAAGAGGCTAAGTTTGGTTCTAGAAAACAGGCAAGTTAAGTGCATGGGCAAAATGTAACCTTTATCCTGGTGACTTTATATGGTCATTTTAGTTAAACTTGGGTCTGCCTTGCTATTGAATGAAGAAGTAGTAGTTGCTTCTTCACGGTGTGCATGCTTAAGTGCTTTCAGCAGCCAGTTCCCTGGACGGAACTGATTTAAACTGAAAGCTAAATATTTTTGCTTGGTTAGGGAACTGATCAAGCTGAAAAGTATCTGGCTCCGTGGACAGCTGCACTAATTTAAGTTCTGCCTGGAAGAGAGCAGCTGCAGGCATGTGGAAGATCAGGGCTGCTGCTTCAGTTGCAGATGTAGATTTTTTTTTTTTTTAATGTAGGATTAAAGTGATTTTATATTAATGGCTTACAGCTTTCTAGCAAAATTCAGTTTTGTTAGTAGTGGGACTTGTAACGGTGGAGAAAGCTGGAAGGAGTCTGTAAGTGTCCAAGTGAGCAGCAGGCGTAGAAAGGAGCACTGGGACTTGGGGCACATCTGGATGTGGTCCAAACCAAAACCCTTTAAGCCTCCTGTTAGTACAGGTGTGTGCTTTCAATTAATGTTTTTCTTGGATGAAAGTACTGAGATACTAGTAATCAAGTAAACCTTAAGCGCTGCAAGCAGAAGTAAATCTTGCTTAACAGATTAAGAAAAAATAACCATTTCTGTTGCTTATCTAAAGTCAGAGTAGTACTGCTTTTAAATTTGAATGACAGGTGTGATTTAACATCAATATTGATAGCTGGAATCAGTTTGCGTCGATCTTGCATTCTTTTGTTACTTGCCGCCACAGCAGTCTTCCTCTGCTTTTCTTTGTCCGGCCGGTCTCTGCTGGTTGTGAGTGGTTTGTGTTGAGATGACAGAGTCAATTTCAGTTCAAGGATTCTCTCCCATCCATTTTTAAAGCTACACAGTGGAAAACCTAAATCGATACACCTCAACTAATCTAGATGGAGCTCTAAGTTTCTCTTAGGTGTAATAGGTCGTTTATACAATCTTAATTCAGTCATAAAAAATAAAAAATAAAGCATTTTGATTTTGGATGTTTTACAGCATATGTGCTTAGGCTGCATAGGCTGCACAGTTAAGGCCTAGCACTAGGTAGTCTTAGAAGTCATGCTTTGTTGGTATGCTTTCTCCTTCCTGACATTTTGCTTAGGACATTGAGAAGACTTATTTCAAAAACATTGAATCTCAGAATTGCCTCACCTGGATTGAGGTTTTTAATTGTAAATAAGGTATTTGCACTAGACGAAACTGGGAAGGGAAAAGCCCTAGGGGCAGAAAGATAAAATATGCGAGGATGAGAAACTTCTAGTTTAAGAAAAAAAAAGGATAGTTTTATTGATACTGATTTTGAGACTTTTTTTTTTTTTCTGAAATTGAAACACCATTTGTTTTGTGCAGAGTTAGGGGGAGAGCACAAGATTTGTCTTCCTGAAATACTCCTGAAATGAGATGCTAGACCTTACGCATATCTACCTTGCAAGCACTTGTTAGCATGATCAGCTATGTTTCTAGGAGGGTTGTTTGTTTGATTTAGTACTTATTACTTTTTCCCTATCCTCTTGACACAGTTCAAGTCTTTTTTTTTTTTTTTTTAGTCTTTCTGTCTTGCAGTCCCAGAAAAATTACTGAATTGGGACTTGAAATTCCATTCTTAGGAATTTCCATTCAGACAGAATAGTCAGAACAATGAAAAGAATGTGTTTGTGTATACTGGGGGGAATTTCTTCCTTTTTTTAAAAAAAATCTATAATCAAGGAACTATGCAAAGCTCTCAAATCTTCTGAAAACTGGAAGAATTGTTTGTATTGTTCCACCAGAATTTTGGACTTTGACTTTAATTCTTCGTATCTTGTTAGGAAAAGTGCCTATTTTGGAAGTGATGATAGGAAGATTATAGATGCCAAATTATTCTTAAAAATACTGAGTTGCTGTCGTAACTATTTAGCAAATAGGGCAATTTACAGCAGTAAGATTGCATGTGGAATTCTGAATAATGACTGTAAAAACTTGTAGGCAAGATTATTCAATCTCGGTCGTTCCAACCCTCAGCAGATGCTTGTGAAACTCACTGTGCTAGGGGCTAAAGTAAGAGCTATGGTAAGAGCTATGGTAAGAGCTGTGGGTGATGGTGGTGAGATAACAGGGTGTTGTATCTGAAATAAATGAACCCAGGGAAGAGGCTGAAGGCGTGCAGAGCTTGGTGCTCAGCTTCCTTTTCTGTGTGCGTTTAAATTTTTAGCTTTCATTTAACACCCAAACTATGTCCCCCAGTGATATGAACTAAAAAACAAACTATTTTTAACAAAGGTATAAATACTTAATATCATTTTGGTAGTAGGTAGACATTGCTGATCTTTTCTTTGAGTACTCCGCTGTATGAAGTCTCCTTCATTTTTCTTTTCTCAGAGTCAATTAAGAGGGAATATATTAAATAATGTGTCATTGTTTTGTTAAGATGATGCCAATGAATAATTTTTTATGGTTTGTGAAGCTTTGTTTGGTTATTGTTGAAACTCACCAGATACTGATGGGAAAATTTTAGACTGAGAGGAAAGTTTTGAAGAGCTTATCACCGAATAATTACATTCATAGAAGCTGTCATCTCAAAATTGAAGTCTTACACATTCCATATAATTTATGTCGTTAACAGGTGAACATTATACCAATTATAAGCAAAGCAGACAGCATTTCGAAAACAGAACTGCAGAAGTTCAAGAACAAACTCATGAGTGAATTAGTTAGCAACGATGTCCAGATATACCAGTTTCCAACTGATGATGAAACCGTTTCTCAAATTAATACCGTCATGAATGTAAGTAAATGGCACTGACGTTAATATTTCTGTGTTAAAGCATCACTCTCTAGTGCTGACTCATGCCCGTTCTTCCACAATTATTCTGAGGCGTATGGGTTTGTATTTGCAGCAAGCTGGATATTTATTTTCTCTCTCCTTAAAAAGCTCCTGTGTTTTTGGGCTTCCCTTCCCCTCCCTCCCCCAGTCTTCTTGTCTCTCTGCTCTTGATGCTGCTAGTTTTAGGAGGCTTCTTCTTTTCTGGCTCAGCAACAGAGAAGAGGATCTCCCTCAGAAATACTTTTCCTAGTTTCTGGATAATTAACACATAATTACTAACATAAGTGGACAGATTGGATTTGCTCTTTTTCATACCGAACGTTGTCTTACATCTGTTATGGAAGGTATTAAAGTGACTCACTTCTCCAGTTTTCTCTGGTCTTCATGATTGCAAATCTTTTTTTTTTTTTTTTTTTTTCCTTTTATCTGTTGCTTTCCTTCCAAATGAGGACAAATTTTCTTTGGGAATTACTTAAATATACTTTGGCCTTTTTTGCTGCTGTGCTTTCAGATTGTCCCAGTGGTACCTGCCAGGTTAAACTAAGCTTGTAAAGCTAGACTTGAGTATTTTGAGAACTCTGTCTATCTATGTTCATCTGCATATGTTTTAATCTTATCCCAGCGTGTACTCGAGTCTAAAAGCGGGGAGGAGGAACTGAGATGTGGAAGTATATGGCTCTGCAGCCACAGCCTCCATCCCTTGTGCCAGGGACTCTGAACATTATTCAGAAACAGAGCCTTCTGAAGGCTCTGTAGGCAGAGGTTGTTTTCTGTTACTTAGGCAGTCTCACACTTTTCTAAGGATTTGTTCCTAGTTAGTGATACATCTTTATTCGGTCAGTTGTAGTGGGTCAGCACCCAGACAGGCAGCAGCCGGTCCTGTATCTGGTCACTTGGCAGAGCCCATAGCAGTAACAACATCTCGGGTCCAGACCTGTGATTGTCTCCCGGCTGATACCACTGATTCAAGCTCTGGTTGTGTACAAGTCAGAGTGGCAGAAACATTTATTTACTGGTGATGCTCTTCCTGATTGAGCCCAGGATGGCGTTGGCCTACTTTGCTGTAAGGGCAGACCTGCTGGATCAGGTTCCACCTCTTGTCCACCAGGATCCCCATGTCTATTTCTGCCAAGTGGCTTTCCAGTCAGCCCTCAGCATCTGGAGTATGGGTTTGTTCCTCCTGAGAAGCAAGACTTGGCATTTCCTTTGGTTGAACTGCACCATGTTCCTGTCAGCCCATTTCTCCAGCCTGACAGGTTCCCCTGAATGGCAGCACAGCCGTCTGGTCTATCAGTTGCTTCTCCTGGCTTTGTCATTGTAACTTGACTTTTGAATGAGTGGTTTGCCTAGCAAAGAAGATCCCTTCAAAGGAGGGTTTGGCTCGAAACTGCCTTTTTCTGAAATGGTGTTGTGTCGTGTCCCCCCCCCCCCCAGTTTATTTTTGAAGTGTTTGCTTTTCAGTTCTTACGTAAGAAAAAATAAAAGATAAGGCCGTGTTGGTGTGACTTTTACAGGGTCACTTGCCATTTGCTGTAGTAGGAAGTACAGAAAAGGTGAAAATTGGAAACAAAATGGTGAAAGCTCGTCAGTACCCTTGGGGCATCGTAGAAGGTAACTGAATTCTCAAAGGTATTTTTATGTTTTTGTGTTAATTTTATTTTTAAATTATATAATTCACTAATTTTAAAAGTGGCTGTTATTGGCCACTCCCTGTCATATCGATTGTATTTTGGGTAAACAGTTTAGGGAATTTAGGAATTAATATTTGAGGTCTGCAGTAACTGGTAGTTTCAACACTGATGCATCCCTGGAATCAAGCTTTGAGGTGGTATATGTAATATTGAGGTAGGTTAGTATTGTGGCAGTGCCTCCAGTGCTACCAAATTTTAAAGTTTCATGAACAGAAGAGCAAAATTTTAAAGTTTCATGAACAGAAGAGCAAAAAAAAAAAAAAGAGAAATTGTTGTTCAATTCAAATGGGAAATCAGGATATATTCGAACATGTTTACTGGTACTTACAGTTACTGCTTCAATATCTATATTAGAAATTACAGGAAAGTTTAAGAGGTACAACAAATACTGATACCTTTTCCTGGAAGTATAGCTAGTAAACAAAATAAAAGGATCTCAGTGTTTGAAATATATTTGGATAATTTATGTACTTGTGTATAATAATTCAATCTCCCTCTTGTAACTGATTAGTGGAAAAAGAGAACCACTGTGACTTTGTGAAGCTTCGTGAGATGCTTATTTGCACAAATATGGAAGACCTAAGAGAGCAGACTCATGCACGCCATTATGAGCTGTACAGGCGCAGCAGACTGGAAGAGATGGGCTTCAGAGACACTGGCCCTGAGAACAAACCAGTAAGGTAAAGGCTTGGCACTGGCTTTCAGCTTTCGCTCACTTTGCATTTGACTATATCAATGCAGTACAGAACAAGGTTCGTACTTCCAAGAGGTTCATACATACAAGGTTCATACAGTTGTTCTAAGAAAGAGAATATTTATATTATTTCTTTATTTCTTAATCAGAGTAATATGTACATGTTCATTCAGTTACCTTAATGGAGCAGGTTATGGGATTATATGAGCATTACTTTTAAAGGCATATGAACTTGTTGTATTTCTGAAATATATGTCTGTTACAATAAAAGTGAGGATTTTAATTTTCAGCAAGGAGGATGTTCATTTTCCTTAGGTATGTGCACCTTATGCCTTTTAAAATATTTTCATTATACACTAGAACGCTGTTCTACTTTTTCTCTTAATAATGTCT
>NC_048893.1:141164317-141248380 GCF_011077185.1 Oxyura jamaicensis | reverse complement strand
TCATTATACACTAGAACGCTGTTCTACTTTTTCTCTTAATAATGTCTGATTCTGAACAATGGTTTGGTTGGACTCAAAAGGAAATGAACCAAAAACGTTTGCAGAATCATTGGTTACACCATTGACTTCCCACATTATCTCCTGTAATAACAAGTGTCTAGCCTTTTCAGGTCAAGAAATCTCTTGCTAGTCTATAGGAAGTTATTAAAGATTCCAAAAGAGAATTAAGCAGAGGATTAAGGGTTAGAGACACTTGGTTGTTTCATGTGGTAAAGCTGTTTTCTGTAGGAGGTATTTACAATTTCTATATCCAGTTTGTTTAATCTTTTATTTCAATTTCTGTCATCTCCCTTTTCCTTTTGCAACTTCCTTTGGTCATTTTATATGTAGGACTGTATTTTGCAAGTATGCCAGTTGTTAACATGCTGATAGGGAAAAACTGGTGCTTCAGAAGTCTTCAAAGTCTTCATGATTTAGCAAAGTGGTATTATTGCATAGTTATTTTGGAAAATACCAACTTAAACAAGACATGAAAACAAAATATGGATTTGCATTAAGAACAGTTTCTAGTGCTTTGAACCAGCAGGTTTTTTTACTTGTTTTGCTTAGTGATCCAGACTGTCTTTACCCATTCTGTTCTGGTAAAAATAGATAGCTTCCCTCCAAATCATTGTTTTTGGCAGCTTAAATTCTTTGCTTTCACCTGTCCTTCATGCAGAAGTTGTAAAGCAGTTGCAGTTACTGTAACTCAGATGGAGTGGCATTTCTTTCACTTTGACTAGATCTAATTTATACTTTGTTCAAAGAATAATAAATAATGTGGTCAAGGAAGACGCTGGACTTGACAAGAAGGAAACAAATTCTTTTCATAAATAGAGGACCATAAATAGAGGTGACTGAAATTTAAAGCCCACTGAAATTGACCATTTCTTTGGGTTTAAGAACATACGCTGATAGCTGATATCTTACTTGCTTTATCTAGGTAAAGCCTTTACATAGATGTGTTTATAGCAGTACTGATTGCCATACCTTTTGCTTTTCTGAACTTGAATTTCAGTGTACAGCCATTTCAAGATAAGAGTTCTTAAATTATAAAAATTAACATGTATATTAAAGTACATTTTATGCCACAAATTCAAAAACTGTCTTTGCGACATCCCTAAACTGTTGGCACTTTGCTTACAGTATAAAAGTGGCAGGTTTGTGTCAGAATGTCATAGTATTTTACACATCAGAAGTTGGTTTAGAAATAAATTCCTTCATGGAGTTAGAGAAAAGCTGTGTTCCCTCTCATGTGTTGTTTTCTACATGGGGCTCGCTACACATCAGTTTGTTTGAGAATGTAGGGGCAAGACAGTGCAAGAAATTAGTTTTGGTAAATTATGTCTGTTGTTGAAAATGTCATTGTTTTGGAAGGATGAGAATAAATACTGCGTAAGAATCTAGAAAAATTAACTTGTTCCCAGACTTACTGAGACAGGAAGAAACAAGTGGGACAGGATCCAGTATGTGTGGCATAGTGAATGACATTGAGGTCTGAAAGAGAAGGCAGTTGGTCTTCTGGGAGAGAAGCTTTATGATACCAGGAAAGGGAAGAGACTGCAGAGGATCTGTATGTGGTGTAATTAGCAGACTAACCTAGTCTTATCTGTAAGGTGCTTTATGGAGCTACCAATGAAACCTTCAAGTGTGGTATCCTCAGTGGTGTGATAGAAAATGTCTCTTTCCATAGAGGAAGTTCAGTGGTTCCCATTTTGCTGACTTGTGAATTCAAGTATCTTTCAGAATAGGGACTATCGTGTTCTTGTAAGCAAATATGTACTGTTGAATTCTATTCATCTTATTTGTCCTCAAATATATTTACAATATATATGCATGGATTCTAAGAGCTTTAGTTTTAAAGTCTAGTTAATACACATAACAGTACATGACTGATTTTTAGAATTCCACATCTCTTGTATAAATAATGGTCTAAATGCATATTGAAAAGTTGTATTTTATGCCTGAGATGTAGCTGCTTACATGCTAAATTTGGTCATCTGATTGGGCTGTTTTATGTAAATTTAGAAATTTTCTGCTAGACTTGAGTAATTGGCTGTTTTGGCAGCACTGGTGTTTGTAGCATTTGAGTAGCTAACATGCCCTACATTTTTGCATATTGTGAAAAAGTGACTTGTGGAGTTTCTGTACAACTCTTATGGATCTAAAAGTAAAATAGTAATTTATTCATCCAAAACTGTATGTCATCGCAAAGCAAAACCAGTCATTCTTGGATTTTCAGGTGCCTTGTGAGATAAATTACAGGCAGACATCTGTAAAGGTTTTAACTCTTAAATGTGGAAAAATAACACATGTTGGCAAGCTTTATTTTTTATGGGATACCTGAAGTCTTTTATGTCCAGATTTTCATGGAAGATGTGGAAAAAGATGCTTTCAGGATGCAACTGAAAATATGTTTGTACCCTTATTAGGTATGAAGAGGGAAAATAAAGATAGTAGCAGTCTAAAATTACTGTCCTGTATACACTCTTAAAAATAACAATTCCATAATTATGTATTTTTTTATTTTTTCTTTTTTTGTGTGTGTGAATTTGTGTCATACTTAACTTTTTGTTTATTTGGAACTGCATTCTAATAATTAACTTACTTGTTAACCATATTCCAGGGAAACTGAATTTTACATTATCAGTCTGTCAGTCTCTCCCTAATAACTTCTGAACCTGCTGTCCATTTTCCAACTTCAGTTGGATGCTCGTGTTGGCTGCTTCCAGGGGATTATCCAATTGATATTCTCACTGCAGGAAAAACAGAAGACCTCAGCTCTTACCAGGTGTCTCTTGGGAATTTGGCAGTGTTGTAATACTGTGAGAGGGTAATGGGCGATTTGGAAATACCTAAGGATACTGCATGTGGAAGATCCATGAGGCTACTCACAATACCTAGGAAATCTGAAGGGATACTAATTATATAGTTAAAAAGGTGTAAAGATGTAGGTAGGACTTTAGAATCATTGCAGGAATAGTAGAATATAAAATACCATCAGAATGTAGGCTATTAATTTTGCTGCTTCCAGGACACCTTGCTTATACTGGGATTTTTTTCAAACCATTATGTATTCAAATTGGAGAACAGTAACTAGCATAACTGAAAGTAACGGGTACTTGGGAGCTTAATGAATCTAATTCATATACCTTACAAAAACAATGTGCAAACTTTATTTCATTTTATTTTATGAAGAGTTCAGTCATTTAGTGGGTATTATTCCAAAAGGTCATAAGAATTACAGTCACATATTTACCACATCAGATTACATTACAATATGTGGTAAAGCATTTTAAAAATTAAGAATCCATCATACGGTGCATCCCATCTAAGGCTAAATGTAGTCATGTAGATATAATTTGGCTTCTGATCCATGAAAAGCAGCCAGACAGCAAGGAGCTTGGAAAGCATGTTACTGCAAAATTTGTGTAATGCAGTGAATGGTTAGCAGAATACTTGGGAGATGATTTAAGCATTTTGTGCATTACTTGATGGATGTAAAATCTAGGAATTTCTTCCATTATCGTCTTTTAACGTTTAAGAAGATTTGTGTTTCTTTGATCATGTTGGAATATGAAGAAAGACGTGTGTGTGTGTGTGAATATATATGTGCCTAGTAAGCTTAGATGTTTTCAAGGGAGGAGAGGCTTATTTCTGCTTTGAATTTGGACATTTTGTAAATGCATTTTTAAATCTAAGTTGTGTTGTTGCCTAAGGGAAGTGCTAATTTTGAAAGAAGAAACATGATAGACTGGGTCTATTGGAAAAAGCCAATGATTGATATTCAGACTGTATGCTTGCGTGTTTGGATTCCCTGATATTAATTGTTTTATGTTTTAGTTGTTTTTCTGTGTTCAAAAGTACAATTTGTCCATTTTAAATGTCTCAGTTTCTCAATATCTGAGCAACCATTTATTCTGTGCTTTACTCCTCCCTAAAACTGGAATATTTGGACCTTGCAGTTCCCCAACAAAAACATGTTGATTTTCAGTCTATTTTGAGGATGATGAGAGAAAAACAGGAAGGATTCATTAACATGAGTGAGGTCATGTGCAGAGGAGGGATGATATGACTCTGGCTGTATTTTCTAGGTGGTGCTTAGGGACAGGGTTTAGTGGGTGTTACTGCTGGTAGCGGGATGCTTGGACCAGATGATCTTGGAGGGCTTTTTCCAACCTTAATGATTCTATGATTCTAAAAATTGAAACCCCTATATCTGAAAGGCCATTAGACTTCTTCCTCAAGAAGTTTGGGAATGGCATTCATCTGACCAACTGTTAATCTTTACATTCAAGCTAAATATTTTATCTTCCTTATGGCAAGACTGAACCCCATCTAAAATACATGCTTTACAAGCCCCTGTTGGGAAAATGGTAATATTTAGAACTACCACATCGTAAGTGTTGCTTTATATCAACATAAGTCATCCAATGAGTCAAGGGACTGCTAACAGTACCACTAGTTAACTTTATTATTTTTTTTCTGGTATACTTTAACTGATTTTGGAATGCTACTCAAAAAGTTCCAAGTGTATTTTTCAAAATTGACAATTATTTTAAATTTAAGTGAACAAACTCTAAAACATTACTTGAGTATCTCTGTTATACAAAGTTCACGAAGCACACAACAATTCTGTTCCACCAAGAGCTGAATTCACATCGGTTAGAGTCTTTATTTATGAACAGAACATGTCTGATTTGCATCTTTATCTTTAGGCGTCCTTGTTCTAAGTCTTACACAGATAGGAAAACTCTGTCACAGCTTTGCTTCTGTAGAAAGGTAGGTGATGGTGCTGTTACAAGCTGTGTGATGGATTAGTAAGGCGTATGCTCTCTTCACAAACAGGGAATGAGGTATAAAATTGTAGGGGTCCAACTGAGAAGAGTGAGAGAATACATAAATTTGTTTGCCATAATGTGCTATATGAGAAAAAGTTAGACCAATCTTCAGGTAAACTGAAAAGTGTTTTACTGCAAGTAATGTATGCAGTAATGTTGAAAAGATCCTGTTGGCTTACAATCTGGTGAACTATTTCCACCTCCCATCCCTGCTGCTAAAACCAAAGACTCTTTAGGTCTTCATGCTGCTGACATGCCAAACACAGAAAGTGCTTTAATTTTCTTTGTGATTTCCAAAACAAGTCAGTTGAGGGGGAGGGGGGATTTAAAAGCACATTTTTGTTTCTCATATTCTTTAAACATTTCATTTGATTATTTAGTAAATCCAGAGTCTACAATGTTAAGATATTACTAATACCGTGGCAGCTCCTTTGCTGATTTTACCTGATAAGCTAGCTTAGACTGAGTCTAAAAATGTGCACATTCTGAAATAAAGGTGCAATTGCAGCATGTTACTTTAGTCATTTAGTTACTTTTAGTCTAGCTTTGCTTTAGTTTTTATTTTGTATTTTTTTTCCTTTTTCTGTTTTTCTTTATTGCACCCGAAGGCAGTCTGCTAGCAGCACTGGTACATAGTGAGACTTAGCATTTGAATATTCAGTGCTATGGCTTTGTTGTTAGTGCATATGCTGTCTAAACTCAAAGATACTGTGAATTAATATTCCTGTGTGAAAACCATGCCCTTGTTTCAAGCGGTAGATACAATTTCAGGATGACCTACCTTAGTTCACAGCTGATTTAAAAAACAAAACAAAATTTTGTTTAGTTGCAACGTGTGGCTCAAATAACGTAGGATAGGAAAAGTGCTTTGACTCTCTTTATATTTTTAATAAAACTTTGTAACTTCGGGATTGGGAAATTGTCTGGTCATCCTAAGTTTAAATAAATAAGAGATATTTCATCTTGCTTTTACTCCAATTACTAAGTTTTTAGATGTCCTGTGTCATAAGTCCTTCCATTTAAGAACCCTTTCAATAAAAATAGTAAAAAATTAAGAATGAGACTTAAAAATGGGTTCAAAAGTGTGTGTATAATGCATTTAAATTTAAATTAATATATTAATAATATAAAGCAGTTCAAAGTATTTTATATTTATATATATAAAAGCATATATTTAAATCAGAATGAAAGACTTGAGATTCCTGGCAAAGGAATAGCAACTCGTGGTAACTGAGAAAGGCTGACTAGTCAGCTTTCAGGAAGTGTTGAGTGGTATACAAGAATAGCCCCAGAATAAAGAGAATATTATCAGTGTTTTGACCTGTAAGCCCTACGCTGGGGAGATCCTTTTGGTTTTGTAATAACAACAATCACAGCTCTGATCCGCCAGTTCTGCTTTTGTGGAACTGTGATTTAAAGATGTTGTGTGGTAAATGTTTTGTTGGAAGACTTGCGTCACCAAATAGGGATGCTTTTCAAATGTAACCTGCTCTTTGGGGTATGAATTATATCTGTACACAGGCTGTATTCTTTTTTAACTGAGAAGAACAACTTTCCTGTCTCCACGGTGCTGGCAGAAAGTTGTGGTGCGTACCTCAAAAATACCAAATCTGTGGTAGTATTTGTATAAATTATCAGCACCTTTTAGTGTGCTATCATATGCTTTGATACAAAATAAGCTTCTCAATTTCAAGTACCTGTTTTTCAAAGGAAATAAAATTGTCTTGCATGTGGATGTCTAGTAGAGTAAGTTTAGAAAAAATGGGAAGAAAGGCATAAGATACTAAAAATACCCACTGATGTCATTGTGAGACCTCTCAATTATTTTTCAATGGTCTTGGGAATCTGGAGAGGTCCCAGCTGACTGGAAGCTGGCAGGTGTTGTCCCAGTTTTCAAGAAGGGTGGGAAAGAAGATCCTGGTAATCACAGGCCTGCCAGTCTCACTTCAGTGCCTGTTACAATTATGGAGAAGATTATTCTGGGAGTTACTGAAAAACACTTGAAAGACAATGCAGTCCTTGGTCACAGCCAGCACAGGTTCACGAGGGGAAAGTCCTGTTGAACGAACCTAATTTCCCTTTATGACAAGGTTATCCATCTAGTTGACCGGCGGAAGCCAGTTGATGTAATCTTTTTGGAATTCAGCAAAGCTTTTGGTACTGTTTCTGACAGCATCCTTCTGGACAAAATGTCCAGCATATGGCTAGACAAGTGCATAATGTGATGGGTGAATAACCAGTTTTTGTAACATCCTATGTTAAGACTGAGGTTTCGTTTTGCAGAAATTTTGGGGGAATTTCCTGGCAATTTTAGCGCCTTTATTAATAAGTAACTTCAAGAAAAAGATTATTATTCATGTTGGAGGCAGAAAGTTATAACGCTCCCGTCTTTTAGAACACGATTTTCCTAACATGCTTTATTTACTTTGTAATAAAAAGTACCCTGGATCCGTTAGCTTAAATAATTTTATGTAGGGATGTTTACTTACATCAAAATTTAGAAGGTTTCTACTGAAAGAAACTTTCTACTGAAGTTTGTTTATGAATTTTTATGTGGAGAACTGTGATAGTTATTATTTCATATGGATATGAATTGTTTAAATAATGTTCCCAGTTGTTAGTTTTCCAGATAGAACAAAGAAGCATGCTAGAGACTTGCTAACACTTTTGGACTTCAGTCTGCAGGAAGCCTATGAGGCAAAGAGACACGAGTTCTACCTTGAGCTGCAAGGAAAAGAGGAGGAGATGAGACAACATTTTGTGCAGAGAATGAAGGAGAAAGAAACAATATTGAAAGAAGCAGAGCAACAAGTAAGCATGCCTATCTGTGTCAAGTTTGTTTGCTGTGATTTGTTCCTAGCAAAATCACGCGTTGATCTTTATAATTGTCTATTATTTATGTGGCAATAATACTTAAAATCAGAAGTAGACTGATTACACAGATTACATTAGCAGATTGCCACTGCCACTTATTTGCTAGTCCAATCAGTCTTTTTTGGGGTGAGAGAGTTTATGATCTGTAAGTTTTCGTGGATAGCTGGGACCAAGTTGGTAGAGTAGGAAGAAATACGGTGACGTAAGAGAGTGATGAATATAATGGTTATGTGTATCAGTACAGTAGGTGCTTTGCATAGGTGTTGGAAGAATAGGCTGCATACAGGGGCCTCTAAAAATCACATTTTGGCAATTCACAATGGTTAACTGTGGCCTAGTCGCTATTGTACCATGCAATTGCATTTTTTTGTACATTGTGGTAGAAATGAATTTAGTGGTGAGGTTTTAAGCAGAAAAGAGTGCCATAACAGCTGTTGTCTGAGTGTTAAAATACAATAGGAGATTGATTAAATTGTGGTAAGTTTTTGAAACGTTTTGAAAATACGGGAAAGTGTCTTATTTAGTGCTTTAGAAGATGCTCATCAATTTATATACCTTACTTTGGGTGTAAGGTCATTGTGTCAGTAATTTAAAGGTATGTTTTATCGAATCATTTCACTGTAAAACCGAGATTTCAGGAAAAAAAAAACATGGGTTGTTTTTCATCTCAAGTAGTAGGGCATATATGCTTGTATGGCCTCCAGGTTCAGTTACTTAATATATTCTCAACCTCCATTTGAGAGGTTTGAAAGCATTTTTTAAATCTGTTTCCAAGTACCTTAAGAGTTTTAGCAGGGGACAAAAAAATAATTATATTACAACTTCTAGATCCCTATCTAATGTCAAATACCTGGAATTTGGGAATGTGGAACCCTTCTTGAATGTGTCGTCGAAGATTTAGTTCTGTTAAACTGCACCAGCCAAACAGGATTTTCTGATCTACTTTCTGCCAGACTCTGTCATGGTCATATGCATTTATATTCAAACAGTGGTTTAATTGAAATTGGAAATCTGTTTGTTTATTAATGTTCGTTTCCGTACCTCAGTCTCCCAGCAAAGATGCAGCACTTCTTTGCAAGATGTTCAGATGCACATTTTAAATACGAGGAGTATTTTGTTTTCTAAACCTGTTAAATCCCCTGTGCTCCAGGTGGAGGAAAAAAAAAATCAGGCTCAATTGTTCTGAGTGCGAGGCTATCCAGCTGTAATAATATTTGGCTGCGTTCCAAATAGGCACAGCGAGGTCTTGCACATTGTCTGTGATACCCTTTGATACTTTCCCTTCTGTGCTTTCTACCACGCAGTTTCTGAGCTCTGCATACTGCCATTGAATTATGGATATCAGTTTTCCCAGTTCCTGATGCGAGGAAATGATAATGCAGTCACTTCTAAAGAACATTGGTCATATGCTCTCGCTGCTTGCTCTCCCAGAAGCACGTCTGCGTGTATGGAAACGAAAGAAAAGCAGGAGTTTCTGTTGTACCTGAGATTACTTTCATGTCTTTCATGTAGAAGAAACTTGCAGTCACAATGTGCAGTATTACTGCTCCTGCGTGGTACAATTAAGCCTAGGATTGCGTAGGACCTTATGTTTGCTGTGGGGAACGCTAACTCCATGCCAGCCAGACCCAGTGCAGCAATGCATCTGATTAACTGTTGTAATTAATTAAATAATGAAAGGATACATACACACACACGTGTTTATAAAATCTGACAGCTCTGCTATAAAGGATAGGCAAACTGATACATTTATAGTATTAGTTATAGTTACTTCTTAGTTCCTTCTTCTCTCAAGATGGAAATAAATCTCACTGCTTTTTGTACCAGAGTAGCTGAACTCAGGCTGAGTTATACCACTTCTATATTTATGTAAGTTAGGGGCACAAATGTTGTACTCAGCAAGCGCTGTAGTTCACTTGAGTCTGCGGCTACGCATGTGGATTGTAAATGTTCAGTCTTTTCAGCTGGATCGGAGATAGGACACAATCGAAATCCAGGGGTATTTCGGTAGGGTTGCAGTTTTCAGCCAGATCAGCGTCTTGATCCAGCTGGTCACAAGGATACCAAAGCAGGATTTTAGGTGAATGTGGGAGGTAGATGGGGAGTGTGGAAGTGAGGCGTGCAGCACCCTTTGGTTGTCACGCGCAGCTACACAGTATGTTTAAGCTGATCCAGTACTTCCCAAGAGCAGGATCCGGTAACACATCAAAAGAACAGTCAAAGCGTTATTGCTGCAGAAAAGCAGTTAACTGCTGGCAGCTCACAAGTAACTCTCCCGAACAGACTTACCGTGTGTGTACGTATTAATATATACATGTAATTAATAAACATTTTAAAATACATACCTGCACAACTAAGGTATGTATGGTTTCTTGTCCATCTGGTTATAGGGAAGCAGATTTTGCCTGACCCATCCTCATTTAATAATTTTATTGGTGATTGTTTCCTATCTAAAGAACTCCTTATTTTTGATCTAATAAAGGTATATCCCATAGTAAATCTAACTTAGTGCCTTCCATGGTTTTCACCCCTTCCTTTGTATGCAGTCACCTGGCATCCAAGAGAACCATCTGATATAAATATTATTCTTCTGGGTTGTTGATTTTTAGTCTTCTCAGTTTTGGGAAAGAAGTGCGATTTTGTGTTGATTTTTCAATGCAAGCTGAGGTAGCTTTTATTATGTTTAATTGCTGTGCATCTGTTTTGTGACATCCCCACCTTGTGTTACGAGTTGGAAATGCATTTTTTGTGCTTTCTTTAAACAGATACAGACTAAATTAGAACACCTTATGCTAATGCATCAGGAAGAGAAACTGAAATTAGAGAAAAAGAAAAAAGCTCTAGAAGATGACATTGCCATGTTTAATAAGAAGAAAGCTAATGCAGAATTACTCCAAACACAAGCATTTGTCTCTACTCCTGTTAGTCTGAAGAGAGACAAGGACCGCAAAAAGTAAGTGCTGATGCTAGTCATCAGAAATGGCAGTAAAAAAAATTCTTTACGTTTCACTTTTGTAACAGAACTTTTAGTAATCTTTTAGAAAAGGTACAAGTGTGTGCTTATTCTGTTATGTGCTAAGAAGATAGAAGTGTGTAAAATACTATCATGCTTGGATCTCTGGCTCTAAGATAAACACTTGGAGTAATTGCTGTCTATTCTATTTCTTTTTTTCTTTCCCCCCATTAAGGGAACAAGGTTTTCTACTTGAACTCCTGTGCTTTGATATCAGAAATGAAGAAACTGTGAATGTTCACAAGCAGAGCGAGAGGGAGAAGTTAGAGAGGGAGAGAAATTCACCCAGGGAATTCCAGAAATAGTATTTGATTGCAGCACTCAGGTTTTGAATGTAGCATATGTTAGTTTTATGAAGCTGTTCAACTGCTGTTGTCCCATGATACTGGATGTGTCTTCCTATTGCAGACTTTTGAGAGGAGAGCTTGATAAAATTGGCTGTAAAATTACACCAAGTGCGGAGTATGACCTGATACACATCTCACATTCAGAGCTTATTGATGTTTCTTCCCTCTCCACCAAAAAATAAAAGCTTGAACAAATTGTGAAATTTTAGAAAGACGTTGGAAGGTAGTCTCCAGAACAACATGCTCATCTTCATAAATAGACATTAAATAAAATAACAAAAACAAGGGATGTTGTCAGTTAATTTATTATTTTCTGATCCTGGTAGGTTACAACTTTACTGCAGATAAAACTGGGTTGGTTAATGTCTTGTTGCAATTGAAAGGAGAATTTGTTGTACTCAAGTTATGCATAACTGCTAGATTATGAAAAACTTCAGAAGCTACATAGATGCACCTACTGCCACAAATATCAGCAGGACAGCTTTGACATTTTGGGGATGTATGCTAGCAGCCTGCTTTTGGTTTTGGGGGCCCCCCGCCCCCTTTTTTTTTAAAAAAAATTTGAGTAATATTACTAAGTTGTTACTAAGTTCCTTTTCCTAGACTCCTTTTTCGTAGAATCATAGAAGGATCAGAAAGGATCTTAAAGATAACGTTGTTCCAACCCCCCTGCCACCTCCCACCAGACCAGGCTGCCCAAAGCCCCATCCAGCCTGGCCTTGAACACCTCCAGGGACGGGGCATCCACAGCTTCTCTGGGCAGCCTGTGCCAGTGCCTCACCACCTCTGAGTGAGGAATTTCCTCCTAATATCTAATCTAAATCTCTCCCCTCTTTTAGTTTAAAACCGTTCCTTCTTGTCCTGTCATTGTCTGCCTGAACAAAAAGATGCTCTTCATCTTTTTTATAATCCCCCTTTAAGTAATGAAAAGGTGCCATGAGGTCTCCCTGGAGCCTTCTCGTCTTCAGGCTGAACACCCCCATCTCTCTCAGCACGTCTTCATAGGAGAAATTGGAATTATATATGAAAGTGGAATCATTGGTAACGTAAGTCAATATGTGTACTGTTGCGGTTAACTCTCAAGTTGAGAAGATTTCCAGATTTGTTTTCTCTGTTTTAGCTTTATTTCTTCAGAGTATGGTACAGTTCATATGCCTGGTTTTGTTTTTCAGTTCCGGCTTTGTGTAATGCTGCTGATAGAAGAAGCAATATTGATAATTTCTCCTGAGGAAGCCATGATTCACAGAGTGCTTTTGGAGCTGAAGGAGTTGCGGTTTCTTACTAAAGGAATTGGAGAATCTCTCTTGTTGCCACGGGCTGCAAGAGAAGTATTTTTAAACATGATCCACACGCATACAGTGTGGCAATTACTGACAGTGTCACCGTGGACTTTATAGGATGTGTCTGCCTTGAGGTGCACTTACTTTACGTACGTGGCCAACCTGCATTCATTTTAAGTGCATTGTCCCAAAGAAAATGCGTATGCCACGAAGAGTTCCATTCATAATATGAATGCTGTAGTACAAAAGTATTCAGTGAATATATCTACTATAACCTTTCTAAAGAATTATTTTCTAAAGAATTATTATTTCACATGGTTTGGTAGATTAGTCTACTAAATATTATTTAATACAACTGCTGACATGGTGCAACCATTTACTGATGTTGCTGACTGGTTTATTTATAGGCTTTTATGTACAAGCACTGTCCTATTTTTCCAATGTAACCTTTGTAATCAAAACTTACTGAGATATTTTTGCAGTGCTGCACTGTTGCATGGTATTTTATCTGACATTACTAACAATTTGGAAAGTACCTACAACTTCTTGTTGCTTGTGACTGGTGCTCAGTTACACCAGAGATGAAATTTTACAAAAAACTTAAAGAGCTTCAGGTTGAAACAAGTTTCAGATGTTTTTGTATTTTCAGTAGTTGCAACTAATGGGAAATGTTCTCTGAGAGGTGAAATTCTCTGCAGGTGTTTTGTATGACTTCTAAAAAACAAAGCGTTCAGTTGATAGAAATAAAATACCTTGCTTAAGCGCTTTTGTTGTTTATCTTCCTCTCCCTCTCATGTTATTAAAAACAAGGAGTAAGATTCCACATTAGTCTGGAAAAGCATAAAAGCATCTGTTTAAAGTATCTTGAGTCTTTTATCGATTGGAAAAACTAGGTGAGTGTGAATGCTGTGCTGGAAAGGCGATATGACTTGCCATAGACCACTGTACTTAAGACCAGGATTTGTCTATTTTATTCACAGAGCGCTCGCCATAAGATGGTTTTCCTTCAGTTCCATAGCAATGGGAAGGAATATTGGTATGTAAACCCTTAATTGGTCAGGAAAGGCTCAAACAGCTAATTCAGCCAGTTCCACAGCCAAAGCAGCCTGTAACATAGGAGGGAAAGGTTAAGAGCAACTAAGCCAGCATCTAACTGACACTTCTTCCATGAGAAGAAAACTGGCCAGGGCCAGGCCCTGGGTTTGTTTTGCTGCATTGAAAGATGGACTTCGCTGGTTGTAGTGGGGCCTCTTTGCTGGGACGAAGCTGGAGATGGTTAAGCAGTTTGCCCTCAATAGCTCTGTGCCTGGCCGGTACTGGAGGATGTGCTATGCTGCGACGGCTGGGAACTGTGAATAATGCTGTATGATACCACATTGAGGTCAGGATTGGTTTATGCGGGGGTGCCCGTGTTAGCCTGGGGGGTCCACGTGGGCTCTGGAGGACTCGGCGGCAAAACTGAACTGGTGCTGGCACCTGCATGGGGCTCTGCAACAGGCAACAGCTGAAGGGAGTTTGTTAGTTCAGTTGTAGCACAGGGTGATCTCAGAGAACAAGGGTTTTTCTTTTTTTTTTTTTTTTTCATGAGATTCATTCAAGCGATGGAGAGTCATCTGTAGGTGCAAGAGATTCCATAATGATTTTGTGTAAGTTACCCTGAAGATTAGATACCAGATAAGCACGCAAGTGCACATCACAACCTGACAGTCAAAGGGAATTACAAAGGAACAGCTAGCAGTATCCCCTGAAAAAGGAGAACGAATAGTGGTAGTAAATAAAAATAAAAAATATTTCACTGTAGCTTATGTTAGCTATGTGCTTTTTAATTGAACGCTTCCGAGAGATTCATCTTGCAGATGAAATGCTTTCAAGACCTAATAAAAGGTCCCTATTGTCACGGATTCTGTAGTGGCTACTCTGACATCTGTTCCCTTGCAAAACCTTTGCCTTTTTAGATCCTTTCCATATATATTTGGTGTATTTGTTCTTAGCTATATCTTCAAATAACTACCATGAGAAGACACAGCCAGGACGCATTCATGTTTTTACCTTAATCTCTTGCTAACAGGGTAGCATTGCCAACGTATTTGATGACGGAAACATTGGGAGTTGTGCTGTGGAAGTAGAAATACACCACTCTTACAAAATTAAGCGTGTTGTGGGCTTTACTGGATCATTCTAAATTATGGAAACACGAACCTTTTCCGTAATACTAGCAACGTTTCTGTACAGAAAGGACAATAAAAGAAAAATGACTGCTTCTCAAGACCATTGTGAAAGACTTGCACAGTTCACATTCATGACTCACAGCAGAAAATAATTTAGTGCAATTCAGCCAGGCCAATTACCCATTAGGATTTTTATAAGGTACTGAGGATCTGTCTCTTCTTATTTTCCTGTATATATTTTTAAGTCCAGTCCCTTCTGTCAAAGTAGCACGGCGCTGCTTCCAGCACTACTTTCACTAGGGTGCGCTCGAAGGATGCCACTTCCATTCTGTCAGCTATGACTAGCAAATCAAGCATGTGCTGAACTGAAGAGGATTAAAGTACTGAAAATAAGCATTTTCTAGTGTGTTTTATAATCTTGTAACTTCATTTTGATAAATTTATTATCACTTCTATTTTGTGTAGCAAGAGACAAAAGCAAACATTGACCTAAGGTCCAGGAATGCTGAGTTCTACTCCTGGATCTTCGGGATTTCCCTCAAGTGTCAAAGGTATTTTAATTCACCTCAGTCTCATCTTAGCCTCCAGGTGTGTGTGTGTGTGTATATTATTTTCAATTTTGCGTGGGCTTATTTTTTACATTTTCTTGATTTGAAAGCTTTCTGTTGTACCAAAGTGTTTACAAGTTGCCAAAGATCCCGGTTGTTTTAATTGCTCACAGTCATTCTGTATGTCATCTGCACAGCTAGAAAAGCCCCAGCTGCGTCCCGTTGCTGTCACACAAGGTATTTAAGGGTGACTGGGAGTAGGAACTAGTCAGCCTGGATTCACGAAGGGGAAATCATGCTTGACTGGCCTGATAGCCTTCTGCAACAAAATCCGTGGGTGAAGTAAGAGCTGTGATTGTTGCTTATTTCAGCTTCAGCAAGCCTTTCAGAGCTGTCTCCCTTAGCATCCTTATAGGTAACCTGATGAAGTGCGTATTGAAGTGGATTGAAAAGAGTGGCCCCCAGGATTTGAGGTCCCTGACTGACATGAAGAGACCACTGCAGTACGTAATGCTTGGTCTCGCCTGCTGGCAACTCCTGCATTCCCTCGTGTTGGCGATAGGAAAGCCTTATCCCCACAGCAGTCTGCGTGCTTTCGGAGGGGCTGATGCTTTCCATCAGGAAGAGGCTGAGGGGGTTCCCGGTCACATAGTGTTTCTCGTGATTTTTTAGAACTTGAAGTTCTGCACTTCTGCGGCTCCAAGAGTTTCAGCTTCTGGTGGTGTTGTGAAAGGGCATTATGAATCTCCTGTTTATCAGCTAAAACTATCCCCATAGCTCAGGAAGGGGTATGCATTTTGAAACAGTCGTAGAACCACAGAAAGGTTTGGTTTGGAAGGGACCTTAAAGATCACCCAGTTCTGACCCCCTGCCATGGGCAGGGATGCCTTCCACGTAGAATCAGTGTTATTACAGCAGTTCTGTGCTCTTGAGGAACTGGATCTGCAGTCGCTGAGGTTTGGCAGCGTAGAGGCTCTTGCTTTTCTGGGGAAACGTGACGGTCCCGATGCAGTTTGGGAGAACCAGCTGGGCTGTCCTGATGAGGTGTGCAAACAGCTGGAGAGGTGAGAAATGCCAGACTATGTCACGACCTCCTCTCCAGTGTGTGTTAGCCTCCCTGTCATTCTGTTAAACACTCGTCTGGCTTACAAACCCCAGCGAAGGATTCTTACTAGCTGCCATCTAGGAACGCAGCAGGCGAGACTGATGAACTGTACTGAGGAATACGAAACGCAGATGCTGTTTTATGGCCGTGTTCACAGTCGATGAATGACATCCAAGCTTTGCCCCAAGGTCAAATCATTCTATACCCCTAATAATTTAAAATGTACAAATGCACAATGCAAATGTATAAATGTGAGAAATAATTTCACTGCCTGTCTGGATGGAGATAGAGATTGGAGTGTTTGTTTTGTCTCTGAAGTTACAGAAGCTTTTTTGCTAATACTAGCTTCTCAGAGGAAAATACTGTTGTGAACAAACTGCACCCCAAATTCCCCCTGCTGGGAAGGCTGCACATCACAGAACTGTAGAATCACCGAGGTTGGAAAAGACCTTCAGGATCACCAAGTCCAACCATCAACCTGACTTGCCAAGTCCCACCACTTAACCATGTCCCTTAGCGCCACGTCTCCATGTCTCTTAAATACCTCCAGGGATGGCGACGCCACCACCTCCCTGGGCAGCCTGTTCAGACGCTTGGCCACTCTCTCCATGAAGAAATTCTTCCCAGTATCCAATCTAAACCTCTGATGGCATCCTGTGACCCAGGGGCACCTCTGGCAGAGGAGGAGGAGCGGTTCAAAAGGCGTGCAGCTCCCTCATAAGTCTGGGTCTGGCCTGGGTTCTCTACCCGAAAACAACCTTAGGGAAAATGTGAGGTGTACCAAGACCCATTGGGATGCTACAATTCAGCAAGCCAAATTTTAAAGATTATCAGCAAAATCGATGCTCAGTTATTAATCCTGGCATACAAGGAAATACTATCCTAATACTCTGGTGGGGCTGGAAACAGCCCAGTTTATGAATCCAGTCACAGGAAATATGATCACAGAAACTACAAAGCATAATAACCTGCGGGCACTGCCGCTAATGTTCCTGTAAGTGAGATGTAACTGTGGGAGATGAAACAGGAGATTTCCCCAATAAGGCCTTTCATGCCAGTAATGTGTTTTGAATATGTGGCACTTTGCCTTTGAGGTCAGGAGCGATCCTCAGGAGTTTCAGTGGGTGATATAATGGAGCTTGCGTGTTGACAGAGCTTATTGCATCAATAAATAAAGGTACTGCACTGCAGGCTGTGAATGAACAGTGGCTGCAAACAGTTGGCTCAGGTTGCTGTCAGTATGCCAGTAAAAGAATTACAGCCCAGTATGCCCATTGATAAAAGCCATGTTTTAAAATTTGCCTGGACTGGGTGTTTAAAAACAAAACAAAACAAAACAAAACCATAGAATCCCGTGTTCTTTTTAAAAAAGATTTTCAGCTTTAAAAAATTATAAAATGCACTAAAATAAAAGTTGTTTCTGAGGACATCACACCTGAAGCAGTAAATTCATTGCTCTCTCTGACAGAGAGGACCTCCATGCAGAAGTGTTAGTTTCAGTTTTTAGAAACATAATCACAGAATCACAGACCTGCCTTGTACAGCTTGGGAGACTGCGGATGGATGGGTGAGTGTGACTTGTTAGTGACCTAAAACATAGTCACTAAGACATTTTTCAAATAAAACATTTTGATGTAGCTGCTCAGAAAAAAAAAAAAAAAAAAAAAAAAAAAGAGAGAGACCAGAGATGGTGTTTTTGGAAACACCACAACTGTTTGCATGAAAGACTGTTTTTAACGGATACTACAATTTTCTGGGAAATTATAAAGGAAAGATATATTGTGGTTGTTCTCAATCTTGTATTTAATACATTTTTTTTTTTTACATATTTCTCCTCTCTGTATTTTAAAGCCCATTTTAGTCTATTTTATACAAGTTGCCAGAGAGGGGTGCTAAATAACCATGCTTTAAAGACTGCAGTTTCTGGAGCCCTGTCCTGCTGTAAACCAAAAATCATATTTAAGTGTAAAAACCAAACCCATAGGCAAAGAAAAGCTGTGTAAATCCTACTTTATACAGAAAAAAAAAAAAAAGAGAAAAAAGAAAAAATAAATAAATAATAATAAAAAAGGACTGTCAGGATTTTACTTCCCAGAAGCAAGTGGGATGGAAAATCCCTGGGCAATTTAAAGTCCCTGTAAGATCATAATTGCACAAAGAATTCAGCAACACAAAATGTGAAAGGCCACATCGTGAGGTCTTTAGTTTGAGAAACCCAAAGGGCACAGAGCAGCCAGAAAAGGTGAAGATGAGAGCCTTTGGTGCATGCATGCCATGGCAGGAGCTCAACCTTCCAAATGCGACAAGTTTCATACAATGTTTTTTAAAACTTGGATCTTCCAGAGGGAAGACTTTTGAGATTTTTCTGTCTTGTCTTAGCTGTCAAATATGAGAAGTTTATTGTTGTTGTTTTTATTTAGACCAGTGCATTTTCATATTGTACACATTTTATTTTCTTTTAATACCAGATGTAACAGCACACCCTTCCTCTTCCAAGTTAACTGCTTGCTCAGTAAATCTCCTTGTGATGATTCTCAGCCTCAGAATCTGAAAATGTGCTTTTACCTAAGTGTGAAGGAATGCTCTTTAGTAATATGTTCAGTGATTTACATCATAAAACATTATTCGAAGTAAAAACTCCACAGCTGATGCCTCTGCCCTCTTGCACTTACTGTCAGCACCAGAGCAGGAGGATGCGCTGGCTCTGCCAGGCACTGTGCAGATGCTCACTGCTTCCTCCTGCAATATTCTGTAATGTTTTCTCAGGCCAGGTGTGAAAGGTAGAGGTTAAAAGTGCAGCTATAACCAGGTGAGACAACACATACATCAGAAGACTTCCTTCTTAGGAGAAAGAAGTCCCTGGGATTTCTGATGTGATGACATCTTGTAGGGCTGGAGGAGTGATGTCTGGTCCTTTTAGGGTGGGCATAGGATGGGAGCAGTCCCTCTAGAGCACATTGTAGGGATATTGGAAGAAATAACTCCTCACCAGCTGTTGCAGGAGGAGAGACTTCCCCACTGACATCTCATTTACCTGGAGAGGAACAAACTACCTGCTGGCAATTTCCTACAGTTTCCTGATGGGAAAGAGCTTGGTATTACAGTCAAATAAAGCACAAAACAATTCTTAGCAATGTGAAGGTGTTTTCTTCTCCTTTCTGAGCAAAACCCCATGAAATAAAACAGTGAATTCCATTTCATTCTCCACAGTTGTTCCTCTGGGTGCGATGAAATGCTTTGTGCTGGGGCTCGAGTAGGTCGGCGTGCTCTCGCTCTGACACCCACAGCCTCCTGATGCCCTGGGACCATGGATGCCCAAATAACAGCAGTCCCAGGGGCAGCAGGGGACTGATGGCAGGAGGACGGCTGGGGCACCGTCCGGAGGGACAGGTGGAGGGAACAGGTCCTTTCTGAGTACCTACTTCATGGCATGCCTGTGATTATTTTCCCCAGGTATGTTGGACTGCTCCCTCCCCAGCTTGAACTTCATGGCTTTTTTTTGTCCATGCAGGGTTTGCAAACTTTCCAGGTCCTGCTGTAATATTTCCCTGTCCTCACTTTTGATTCCGACACCTCCCAGTTCCATATTGGCTCCAAATGCAACTTGCTATTTTCTGTAAAGAGTAATAAGACATCAGCTTGACATCTCGGCCGTCTGCCAGGACACGTGCTCCCAACGAGGCTGTTCTCTCGTTACCCGCCCTAACGAAACGAAGCGGTGACAAATCGGCGGGGTGTCTTGCCTCGCATCCAAGGCCGTGAGGTCATGTCTTGTGCTCGTGTTGATGAGCGACCCCATCTGGGTCATTTAGGCTGGGTCCTGCAAGAGAGCCAGGCGCCGTGGTGGGCCTGTCGTTAAAACACAGTGCCCTTTGCTCCCTGGTGTCACCAGTGGTGTCGAAAGCCAGCACTCCTTCACATGATTAGCCTCTATGGACCCAGGAGGAGCACGTGCATCTCACACCCCACCTCAACAAGCCTGAGAAGGGGTTGCAATGATCTTGGAAATGACTTGTGTTGACAATAGACATTTAATAGTTTTTTGCTTTTTTTTTTTTTTTTTTTTTTTTTTTTGCTAATCTCAGTGATTCCAGTGGGTGAGAAAGCACAGACAGATTTTTACTCTACTAGCTGCTCAAATCCAAGAGACTATTTGTCTGATCATTTAGAGAATTAAAAATCAAAGGCTTGCCTTACATTTTTCTTTTAGGGAGAACCCTGACCTGTATGTACAAACTTCTCCCGTGGAGGTGCTGCAATAACTTCACATTTGGTGTGTAAAGCTGAGAGCATCTCTGTAGGACAGTGATATCCTTTTGTCTGATTCCCCATCGGGATGGGAAGTTCATCGACTTCTCTTTGGAAAAATTGCACTTCTGCTAAATGCCAGCCAGGACGAAGCCTCCCTTAAGGCGTGAGCAAACGTGGGGTGGGTGCCAAGAGCCCGGGCGGCCTGCTTCGCTTCAGGCCTGCTCCGCCTGGAAACCTGAGGTAAAAACCAAGTTAAACTTATTAGGATACGATGGAGATTTAAGTGAGACGTTAAAGAGATGTGTTCGGAGTAATATATTGGATTTGGTGTAATTTTATTAAGTCAGAGTTGGATTTGGCAGTGTGCCTGCCTTCCCTTCGCAAATGCATCGTCGGTGTGGTTGACAGCCCCAGCAGTGGGAAAAGGGCAGGCCCCATGGGCGGATCTTTAAATTTATCCTACCCCAGCTTGGACCAAGGAAAGCTGATGCCTTAGAGGGGCTAAAATCAAGCCTGAAGCCCTTCTAAACAGAAAATGGGCTGCGTTCACATCCAGAAATGATTACTGGCCTTGCTATTCAGCACCCTAAAAACACATTTATGTCTAAATTACAGCTTCTGCTCAGCGAGGATGGTAATTTTTGACTTTCTCCAAAAGTCATGTCATGCTGCATGCCTCCTAAAAGCATTATTTTCGGGTATCCTCTCTTCAGTCGCAAGTGCACCCGGGCCGTTAGCAGAGCCGACACCGCCAAGTCCCCTCCTGCACGGCGGAGGGACGCGGTGCGAAGACAAAGGCGAACTAATCTGCATCGAGCCGTAATGAAACTAAATTTCACCTTAACCGTGTTCGGCTCTTCTGCCGTCTTCATCGCATGCCAGAGGCCTTTTTCCTAATTGAAAATGATAGCTCCCTGGGTGCTGGGGAGTCACATGGCAGCCTTTTATTGCTGGGTGTATTATATGCCCACTATATTTCACATACTGCCTGGAGAAATGCGGCAGATTTTATTGATATGAGGGACAGTTCCTCATTGGGTTTCTCTGTCTCATGCGTACATTCTCAGTGCAGCTCATTTCCAATTTTATTAACGTCTGGGATGTGGCAGGAAGGCTCCCGTACAAAAATTAGCAGAGAGAGCAGGTAGAAAAATTTCCTGATGATTGGGTTACGGGGATGCACACCCACCAACTTATTCTTGCAAACATAAATGTGCTTTAGTAAAAGAAAATGTGAGCAAAAAAGGGCCTCAACTTGCTTGATCGTGAAAAAAAAAAAAAAAAAAAAAAAAAAAAAAAAAAAAAAAGGAGATTCTTTTGTCCTCAGAAAGGTTAATCTAGTCTCTCAAGCTGGGGAGATTAATGAAAGTGCAAAACCTAATGTAGTTTAGAAACTAAGTCAGTTTTACAAAGCGAGATAAGGCTAATGACAAAATAAATCACTGTATGACCATTTAGCAAGTGCTTTATGACTGATGAGCTCCCGGGTGGGTGTCCCTGTCCCCGCAGTGGCCAGCTGCTCACTCCCTGCCTGGATGGGGCTGGGGTGCAGCCGTGCCTGCTCTGAAACTGCTCGCAGCTCTCTGAGCCCTTAGCTTGGGCAGCATCAGAGGAATGAGGGGAGATAGTGCTCCAACAGCTGCTGGAGCATCCGGCAGTGCCCAAGGATGCATCACATTAGGCACGACCAATAAAGAGGTGATGCTGAGGCTCTCCACATCCTTGGCACACCCTTCCTAGCTGCTCACCCATCCCATCCCATCCTATCCCATCCCATCCCATCGGGCAGGGTACGGGGCAGATATGTGCCTCGGACACTCGTGGTCTCACTCCACTTCTTGTCTATGAATAATTTAATGGCCACTGGAGCAGGCACTGGCAACCTGATCCTCCCCGCACCAGTCATGCTCTCTTGCTTTCTCTCCCTCTCTCCCTCTCTCTCTCTCTCTCTCTCTCTCACCTAATGAATATTTATTCAGACAAAGTGTAGCAGTGCTTTTTACAAATTGTCTTGGGCAAAATTTACCCTTAATTGGGTTTGTGTTTCCAGAGCACTTTACTGTCCTGTACTCATGGTAAATGGATGGAGGTGCAATATTGCAGCAGCAGCTTTTTGTATAAAGCCATGGAAAATGCTCAAGAATACATTTCTCTGCCTTCAAATCTGAATAAATGATGCTCTGTGTAATGAAGAACTCTTCCGTGAGGACTGGAGGGTCAAAAGAAGGATGACTTCATTTTTTTTTATTATTTTTTTTTGCTTTGTTTTCCTTTTAAAGTGCCTTTTCAGAGCCCCCTGACATCAATAGAAAGCTTAGGCACGGGATCATTTCTTAAATGCATATTTATTTGCCAAGCTGTCCTTGGTTCTTCTTCTCTCACAGTGTGAAGCATCCCTTGTGAAGGGTCGCCAAAGGTCTAGCTCACAGCAGCAGAGCCAGGGGTTGAAACCAAAACCCTGGCATCCCCCAAACACAGGGCACAGCCCTCCCAGGTGGGCTGCAGTCCCCACTTCCTCATTGCCCTTCCTAAAAGCACAGACTACCGCAGCCACCCCAGCACGTTCACTTGCTTTCAAATGTCCCTTTCAATGTGGGTTTTGGCGAGTTGTTTGGCTGCCTTGTATTAAATGGTCTGTGAGCCCAACCATTTATATATACACACAACTTGTGTTGTTTTTGCAGATCTACTGCTTTTTTCCTGCCTCGTAGAGAGCCGTGTGCATTTTTCTGCATGAGACATATTTAAAACTGAAAATAAAAATAACACATTAATCTTTTCCTTCCTCTGCATCCCAGACGAGCAAAACTGTTGGAGTAAACTCAAAACTGTTCCTTAATTTACGGAGAAATGCAGAAGCCTAAATCAAGCTCAGAGACGATTATATCGCACATTTTCTGTGGAAAAATTTCAGGGAGACCAATTCTGCGAGACGCTGAAAGAGTCAAGTTCCTGACCCCCTCTGAACTGCCGCAGACACCTCTTCACTCCAGGATAAGGGTAAAGAGGATTATCGTTTTCCCTTTGGAAAATGCCACACCATCTAAATGCCAGCACAGCTCTCATGGCTAGCCTCAGGCAGGCTGCCTGCGTGGAGTGCTGCCCCAGTACCTGCAGCACAAGAGCAACCAGCTGGGGAGACACCGCCGAGCACGTGGTGGGGGCCTCTTGGGAAGCCGTCAGTTTTTGTTGTATTGCATTTCTCAGATGTGTCCTGTAATTGTTCCTGCACTGGGAAGGACATAAATATCCCACCAAAGCAGAGCCTGGGAACTGCTGGAGCGGCAGTGCAGGGACAGGGATGAGGATGGATGTGTTACGTGTCCGAGTGCACAGGGCTGCTGGTGCACCGCGTGCTTGCCAGACACCTTGGCAGCACTGCCATACACAAACCCACTCATCTAACAAGAGAAACAGGCCAGGAGCATGGCAAATGGTTTTCTGTCTGTGCTCCAGCCTCTCCGTGTGTTTCATCAGGGAGAACAAGACAGGAGCCCTGGACGTGGCAGGGCTGCGGTGGTGGCTGCTCTGTCATGCTCCACGCCAGCTCGGGGGCACACAAGCTGCTGAAATACGGCTGGAACACCGCTGTGCTACATCTTGTTTCAAAAAAAAACCACGATTTGTTAAAAGAAATCCCACACCGAATGACTGATTCTGGTCCATTAAAATATGTAAACAGTGGCCCCACCGTTTAGCTGTCACATATGTTGATAGCCTCTATGAACTGAAAGGCAATTCTCTCCCTGGCTGCGCTATCACGTAACCTCATCAGAAGACGAACAGCCTCCTTACCCCCAAACATTTTGCAATTTGCATTTAGATTGTTCGGTGCCGATGTTCAGAGTAAGACACTTCCCGGCTCCGCCAGACGAAACCCGGTTGTCATTTAGCACAGCGGCAGTCAATTTACGTTCCCATTAATGCGGATCCCAGGCAATTATATGGGGAGGGGAGGGGGGAGATCCTAACAAATTGCCCCCCACCCCTGTGCCTGCTCGCCTTATTGCCAAGCGGGCAGCTGCAGGGCAAATTGGATGCACCCATGAAGAAGAACAAGTTAATGCTCTTCTGCTACTGCTACAGGGGATGGAAGGTGTGGGGGGCAGCCTGCGGATACCTTGAGTCCCTCTGCAGCATGACCAGCTGGGAGAGACTCAAAAAAGTGTTGAAAATCCCTTTCTGTGACTTCCTCACTGAGCCCATGGGATGCTGATTTCTTTTTATGGTTATCAAGGGTCTCACCAGGGTGGAGATAAAGAGAGCTGAGTGTTGATAAAGAGAGCTGAGTGTTAAGCTGTGGTGATTTTACTCAGGTGGGCAGCTGAGCTCCACCACAACCACTCCCTCACTTCCCCTCCTCAAAAAGGAACGGGGAGAAAATATGATGAAAGGGGCTCAAGGGTTGAGATAAGGACGAGGAGATCATGTCATTATTGTGATGGGCAAAACAGACTCAGCATAGGGAGATAGTAAGATTTATTGCCTATTACTAATGAGCTAGAGAGGTGAGAAACAAAGGAAAGAAACCAAAAGCACCTTCCCCCCCCCATCCACCCTCTTCCACCTCCTTCCCCCGAGCGGCGCAGGGGAACGGGGGAATGGGGGCTATGGTCAGTCTATAGAAATTCTTCTCTGCCGCTCCTTCTCGGTCACTCTCGTCCCCTGTGCTGTGGGGTCCCTCCCACGGGATGCAGTCCTTGCTGAACTGATCCGGCGTGGGCTGCCCACAGGCAGCAGCTCTTCAAGAACTGCTCCAGATATGGGTCTGTACCACAGGGTCCATCCCTCGGGAGCAAACTGCTCCAACCTGGGTCCCCCACGGGGAGCAGCTCCTGCCAGGTCACCTGCTCCTGCGTGGTCTCCTCTCCACAGGCTGCAGGTCCGGCCCGGAATCTGCTCCAGCAGATTCCACAAGCCGCAGCCTCCATGGTCCACTTGCTCCATTGAAGCAGGTCCACTTGCTCCATTGTGGTGCCCTCCACAGGCTGCAGCATGGAACCCTGCTCCACCATGGTCCATGGGCTGCAGGGGGACAGCCTGCTTCGCCATGGGCCTCACCACAGGCTGCAGGGGACTTCTGCTCCAGCACCTGGAGCACCTCTCCCCCTCCTTCTTCGCTGACCTTGGCACCTGCAGGGCTGTTCCTCACTCCTCTCACTCTCCCAGCTGCTGTGTGGCACAGCGTTTTTTCCTGTCTTAAATCTGCTTTCACAGAGGCACAAAACAGCATCATTTACTGTCTCAGCTCTGGCCAGCAGCGGGGCCCTTACCAAACACGGGGCAGCTTCTAGATCCTTCTCACAGAAGCCACCCCTATGGCCCCCTGCTACCAAAACCTTGCCACATAAACCCACTACATAAGCATGCATGGGGATGGGCCCACCTGCAGCTGAGCTGCCCCTATAGCTATGGGGGTAAGAGGAGCCCAGTGCCAGCCCCTGCCTGGTGGCCCGGCTCGTGTGGCTGAGAAAAAAACAAGTGGTTTTCTGTGGGTGGGGGAGACACCCACGCTCCAGTAATTGTAAATCCATCTGTGGCCGCTTGGAAAGTTATTTTTGCTACATGAAAGGCTGGGATGTGAGGACGGGGCCTTCTCCAGACTGTATCACCTCTTGGCTCTCTTGCTAGGACAGCTCATTTATTTGGCTTGGCAGCGGCGTGCCGAGCTGTGGGTCTGCCAGGTTCACCATGTTGTAAGGAGCTGCTGATGTCAGGAAGAGCTTTTGGACGCAGGAAAGCCCCGCAGATGTTGTCCAGGTGGTTCTGCTCTCCACAAGCAGTTTAGGACCAGCCAAGCTGCATTACAATTTTACGATGATTATTTTTCTTTTGAAACCTGACTGGAATCGCATCGTGTGCTGGAGCAAAGCGCGAGGTGCGGGGCCGGGGCTCGGCGAGGTACGTGGCCTCAGAAAGTAGCTGGCATGCTCCTCCCGATGGCATTTTGCACTGTCCTGTTGGTGAAACCAGGCAGCTGGTGGGGCTAAACAGGAGGGAAAGCTGCTGCCTCCCCACGTTTAAATTCCTGCGTTTCCCATGTTTTAAAATTTTTGACTCGGGAGCCAGGTCTGCAGGTTCCCCAGCTGTACGCAGCCCATGGGGCATGCTGCCAGCACCATGCCTGTGCCCATGCAGGTGTCTTCATCCACCCACCAACTTTGTCAGCCCCAGAGGGATGTCAGAGCATGCCCGCAGCCTGCTCACAGGGTTGAATGCTGCTGCGGTCCTTGAAAACACTTGCGCTGCCACATTTCCTGCCAGCCTTCCTGCCACAGCCTTACCTTTGTCCCTCTTCCAGCAAGTCGTAGAACCACAGGGTGGTTTGGGTTGGAAAGGACCTTCGAAATCACCCAGTTCCAACCCCCTGCCATGGGCAGGGACACCTCCCACCAGACCAGGTTGCCCGAAGCCCCATCCAGCCTGGCCTTGAGCACCTCACCACCCTCTGAGTGAAGAACTTCTTAATGTCTAATTTAAACCTCTTCTTTTAGTTTAAAAACATTCCCCCTTGTCCTGTCATTATTTGCAAGAGCAAAAAGTTGCTCTCCATCTTTTTTATAAGCTCCCTTTAAGTACTGAAAAGTTGCAATAACCTCACCTCAGAGCCTAATTTTCTTTAAGTCCCTGCTCTCTTCCTCTGGACTGCTTTTTTCCATGTGTCACCCCAGTATTAACTTCTCAAGATGTTGAAAAAAGCACAGATCTGCCAAAAGAAAAACCAGACGGACATTCTGTCTTCTGGTTGGGCAGGTCTTACCTTTACTTGGCCTTTACTTATGTTGGGATTACTACTTTTTCCTTGCGAGCCTCAGAGCTGCTAATGTTGTTTGTTCACTTTGCTGTCTAATGAAGAGAGAAACTTCAATTGAGTTGCCTTAATGTTTATTTTATTTAAAGAATCAGAAACACAGTCATTGTAGTTCATTTGTACTCATATCCGCCAACATTTCCTAAACCACATTAACATTCATGTATAACAAAACATTTTCTGAGCTGTGCAAAGTCCAAACAATTTGTTCAATTACTTGAACCCACTTCTAGAACAGCAAACCTGGCATTTTACAAACTGAGGCCACCAGAAGGATTCTTCTCCTTTCCCTCCCTGTTGTAGGAGATGCAAATCTCCTTCCCCTTTCCCTTGTAAGACAGGTAGAAATTAGACCACAGTACAAGTCAAACCTCTCTCAGCCCAGGACTTCCCAAATGGCACTGGGTCACGTTTCCGTATCACTGATCTGCATTTTGTTCTGCACTTGTGCTCCCTGCATGGAAGTGATTTGTCCAAGAAGATTACTCAATAACCCGAAGTGTGATGCTAAGCAGTAAACAGGGGCCAGAAAACAGCTGTGATCAAAACAGATCCCATCCCTATTCCCCCCCCCCCCCCCCCCCGCCAAACTATTTTTCCTTGCAGGAGGTATGACTGGAAGGGTTGATGTCCATTAAAAAAAAACACTATCCTCCCTGCAGAATATATATTAAAGCACTGATTTCACGACACAACATCTGCGTGTTTCCCTTTATCTTCTCACATACCAACTTTTGTCCTGTTAGAGTTAAGCATTAAAAGGTGGAAATCTGGAACCATTTTAGATCTGGCTAAACACAATAGGCAGCAACCAAGCCGTCATCCTGTTCTGTTTTCCTGCGTGTAGTAAATACACCCATGGAACAGAATTTTAAAAGAACTTTAACCGCTGTAAGTTGTCAGAAAAATCTCCTTGTCTCTGACAGAGCTAACCCAGAATTTTTATTGGAATCGATAACACGCGTTTTGGCATTTCCAGCTCGCTAACTGTGCAGTTTCCTGTTTGAGGTGCAGCGATACCAATTGTGATTTGGACCAAATAAATGGACTGATATGGCTCTATTCGCAAACAAGTCTTTCCAGAAGACATTTCTTCAATCTCTTATTGGTTATGAAAAGGCAATTTCCTCTCAACAGTAACTAAACTTTTAGTGGCTGACTCATTACAATCTGGAATACGAACAAATGCGGCAACGTTGAATATAAAAAGAAACATCCTGAAAATAATGCCTCCCTGTTCAAAGGTGCTATACTTGGCCATGGACTGTGTTTCTGGAATCTGTTTGTTACGTGTGACAGCAAGAAGAAACTTATTTTACAGAGAACAAAGTCACAGAGCTGAACTTAAATAGGAACGTTCACTTACACGTTTTTGATATGTACTAGTATACACGGCTTGAATGAAAACAAAACTTACACCTTCACATATGAAATACTGGCAATGTAGTAATGATGATCACCCACTGGGCCTCTTCCTTTTAATAAGATCATCTCCAGGTTACAGTGCCTCCAACATGCTTTTAAATGACCACCACATGTTGGCTTTGGCGAAGAGCCAGCCGCCGGGAAAGGCAAGGTACAGATACAGCTAAGAAAATTCTTTCATCACATTTCATTCACCAAGAGCTGATTTCTTTTTAAATACTCTCACAATTACATTATTGAATTTTTCTCATTCTGCTTCATAGGAATAACTGACTAGACTCGCTTTACATTTATTGCACCTTTAAGTCCCTGGTAGATGGAAGCTCATATTGCCTGATACGTTTTGTATTGTAGCTTGACTGTGTTAAGAAATTGAACAGTCTCCAAAAACTGTACATTTCTACAGTAAGAAACCGTGTTTCGGTAATGCTAATTACAGCCGTCGCAGATCAGCTCTCATCTCCGTGATGCAACAACAGAGGAAAACTCCAAGGTCCCTGCGCGTGCTAGAACCTGCAGTGTTCTTCTTATTGCCATGAAAAAGTCAATTAAAACGACTCCTCCGGGAATTGCTTCCGATTCTGGAGTAATTATCTCTCTCCAGACAGAATGCTGTGCTTCAGCGTGGGTCTTCAGACACTATAAATATGCAAGAGAGAGTGAGCGTGTGCTTATTGCACAGGCACGCTCCTCCAGGTACATTTATCAGTGACCATGCAGCTTTTTCTCTTTTCCTCTATGGAGCATGAACACACAGTCTGATCTCAATCTTCAGGTACACTTCTGATTTTGTATGTTGAATGCAAACTTTGTTGCAGCCTCTCTGTTTAACCAAACCGAATCTTTAACAATTAAAAAAAATAGCACCAGATGTATGAAAAAGAGGAAATGTCTGATCTAGTAGGAATATATATAAAGTATAACAATTCTTACAGTAAAAAGGTACGTCATACAAAAAAGCAATGGAAAGTGATACGGAAGGACAAAACTCCATGCTGCATATAATAAGGGCAGAAGACAGGCAAAAGGGATTCCGCTTGAATAACCACAGTTTAATGGTGGAGCCGAACCTCCTCCAGGATCTCCCCAGCGCGGAGGCCGGGACACATCGGATGATACGGGACTCTGAGCACTGACACACTTACTGACAAACTCACGCAGCATATCTCTGAGGTATATAGAAAGCATGACGTTAACGTTTTGGACTCCTCCTTCTTTCTTGCATGACGACGCGCAAATCTTTAGTCGTGTTATTTTTTCCACCCTCCCCTCCCTCTTTTTCCATCAGGAAAAACAAAATCACAAAATCCCAGTTTAAGAGCTTCCTAGCACACCTCTGTGAACTCTCAAATCCATCTTGCATAGGCCAGTAATAAGAACACTGCAGCTCTGACAAATAAGTTACAGCAATATAACAACTTTCCTCTGAATTTCTTTCTTTTTTTTTTTTTTTTTTAAAGATATTTTCTCTATAATTTACACAAAGGGATAACAGCCGGAGTTCAGGCTACGTACAGTCCGAATGGGCGTCCTTTCAGTCTGTGGTTCCAGGTGGAAGGCACTACTTCAACATACCACTGTATGCACCGCGCGGGATCAGAAGCACAGCGGGGCGCTGCGTCTCCAGAGCTGTAGACTGAAGGGCCTGGGGGAGTCTTTGGAAATAAAAATGGCAGTGGTCATCAGTCCAGTTTCCCTTTGCTGTCTCTTCTTGTGCTATGCAGTTTCCCCTGAAAGCTCCTCCAGTCCAGAGAGCAGTGCTCCGTCCTCAGAAGCTCTCTACAAAGCTCCCGGGGAAGAGGCCCGTCCTGCCATTCCTCTGTAGCGTCCCTTTGTACCAGCCGTCCTCCCGCTTCTTGTGCACAAACACAATGTCTCCTTCCTTCAGTTCGATCTCCGCCTCGCTCTGCGGCGGGTAGGGGACCACGACGCGGTACCTTCAGAAACAAAAAGGCAAAGACAGTGTCAGACACATCCATCGGACTCCGATCTGCGGCGCGGAGCAGCCATGTCACAAGACATGGGCGGACGTGGCCGGGCCTGCACTCGTCCCCCCCCTCAGCTTGTTTTGCACCGTCCTGAGCCCCCACCTCCTGGGCTGGATGTGAGGGGCTGTGTGAACAGACAGGGTGGCTGTCGGAAAGGGAGACCCCCCCCCCCAGGCCCCACGGAGGCCCCAGGGAGATGCTGGGGAGGGATGCGTCCCCAGGGAGATAGATGCGTGCCAGCCACCGCTTGGCTGATGGAAGCCTTTTGCCTCTTTCTGGTGCTGACCTGTAAAGCGAGACCGAAAAGGCAGCCTGGCTTTCATGCTCCTTTTGCTGCTAATGAAGTGTCAGCGCCAGCAGCTGCCTGAAAACCCATGTCAGGCCGTCCTGCTCCGGGACAGAAAAAGGAGGCCGGCTTCCCCCTCCCCTCCTCAGCCCAGCGGCCCCAGGGGCTGCTGCTAGCTCGGCCAGGAAGAGCTTCGGGACATGGGAAGATTTGTAATTGTGGAAAAAACTGGCTGTGTTTTGAGGCAGAAACATCACCTCGCCTCTCCCTCCCCCGCTTCCTGCGAACCAGAAACCTTGAGGAAAAATACGTTTGGAAACATCAGTAATTCAGGTTTTCTCCAAACAGTTGTGTCTGAGGCAGCTACATTTTCTACTAAAACTCAGTATCATGGGAAGATTGCTGGCCAGCTTGACCAGAGGCTTCACTGGGATGTGCTCTGAAGCCGGATGGTGACAGCAGGAGGGTGCTGCCACATGCCTGGAGCGACAGCCTCGCTCACTGCCGCATCCCTCCATCCCGACCTGGAATTGGCAGGGCTCTAGCAGACTGCCTTCGGTACCAGCAGAGCAGCCAAAGCACTTCACGTTTGTCTTCTTGCTATGCGCCTTGTGAACGTGCTTTGGGTCCCTCAGACGTGGGAGGGAAACTAAACTGGAAGAGCCATTCACAGGGCTTCCTGGCAATGGGGCTTTCAAGAGTCACTTCATTTTAATGAAGCAGCGACAGCTCTGATCCTGACAGGGCTATTCTGCACTCAGGCTCATCAGCAGATGTCCTCCTGAGAACATAGCCCAGGCCCTTTTACACTGGCACGCTTGTGAGCAGAGCTGGGAACGTATTTCTGCCTCACTCTTCTTCCTCCTCAGAACGTGTACTTTCACAGTCCTCTGGCATTTGGTTAACAATCAATACCTGTCTTGCTAATTGCAACGTAATGAATATGGTACGATAGTTGCCAATTGATTATCTAAAGCCCATCTCCCAAGGATTAATATCTCCATAACCACTGGACGGCTGCTGATGCCCCAGTCATGCTTTTACCAGGCAAGCATTTATTTAAAACAATATCCTGCCTTTTAGGACTGAGTTTGACACGCACTGAAGGATCTGGAGCACTCCCTGCAGCCATTCCCTGCGAGGTGGTACCAAGGCAAGGGGTTGTTGAGTGGCAGCTGCTGACTTTCTCTGCAGACATTTCTGAAGTACCTAGTGACTGCTGTTCGGAAGCTAGGGACCCCTTTTTGATACGACCATGGAAATACCAGATTTGGCTACACGTTTGGACACCTCCACAGCCAAACATCCTGTTACTTGGAAACACATTCAACTCCATTTGGAGTGGAGGTTCTGCTCTAAAACTGATTACAGCCTCATTAACTTGACATGGCAACACCGTCGTGTGGAAAATAGCTGTGTTCGAGTGCCATCAGAAATCTGTTGGTTGTCTCCGTCCCTTGGTCAATAAATCTCACTGTCACTTCCTTTCTCTATGGAAAAGCAAATAACAGAGGTTGAAAAGTGAGCTGCTGGCTGGCTGCAGGAAAATGGTCTATCACGCTATCATCTGTGGAACCGCTACACTTACATTATGAGGCTTTGCCAATTACAGCCATTATGCAAATGAATGCACACATTATTTCAAACACTCCGCTGCAGTGTTGATTAATTAAATTATCAGAGTGGAACAATTTTAGCTAAGATGACGCCAAGTTTCAGATCTCACAACTCCACGTACAATCACAGCACACCGGAGCTCTGCTCCGGGATCTCGAAAGGCGTTGAGGAAGAGGAGGGTTGGAACAGCCAAAGGTTGTGTCTGGTGCAGGGTCCCCCAGAAACTCATCTGGGACTGCCAACACCTCAGGTCATACCTTAAATGCAGAGCCAACCTTTTAAAGGCAGGCTGGGCCGTAGGAGTAATGGGTTGGCAGTCCCTAAATGGTTCACATTTGAAGGGAGGTGACCACGCTCAGTAAGAATGTGCCCAACTTCATAAAAGGGATTCTCAGAGCATTTCCTTGGAGAGTTAAAAAAAATAAATCCCAGTCACTGCATTACAAAACGAAGCACTCCTTCCCATTTAAGGAAACCCCAAACGCTACGGTTTAAACTTAATTAACTACGGTACCTCCTAGGATAACACCAAAGTGTTTTTGATAGAATAAGGAAATCTTAGATACAAAAGCCCTTGCAAATTGGTTAAAATGTCCTCCGTGGGAGACAAAAAAAAAAAAAAAAAAAAAAAAAATATTTTTTTTTTTTTTTTTTTCCCTTGAGAGGCTTTTGAAGCAGTGCCGGGGAGAGCCAGAGCAACCAAGGTTGCAGTGTGCAGAAAAAAATGATCACACGGCAGGGCTGCCAGCAAGGGGCTCGCAGGCACCATAAATCGCTCCTGTCAGAGCATGTGCTGCCACCCCGAAACCTCCAGGTGGCATTTCAGCCTATTTTTTTTTTTTTTCCTCTAGAGTTTAACACATGTACTCTCCATACATATATGCAAATACGTAGATTAGCCATATTTTCTGGCAGAAAAGACCTTTTCTCTTCCCCCCAAGACGTTCTCCCTCGCTCCCAAAAAGGCAGTCCTCTATGCTTCTATTTATATCTCCACTTTTCATTTCCCTTTTTGTCCCCTTGTCTTTGAGAAGCTGCAATAAAATTGCAGGTTTTCTCACATCACACTGCCTCCTGGCATTTGAGATGGATCTCAGAAACAACTCATTTTTGTCGAGGTCACGTTATACCCCTAAATCACCAACTTTTAAAAATGCTAAGTGGCTGGGCAACAACCATGATTACAAGTGTGGCAAGCACCCCTGCCTATTATTAACAACGTTTGGTATTTGCTGTTGCAGATCGTACCTTCAGACGGTCATAATTCTGCCAAATGCTGACCGTTTTGTCCCAAACTCTCCACTACGTCCGGCTGAGGATCCCACATGCAGCTTGGATGGTCCCATCACTTTGAGGGAGAACGTCAGGGTTACTTTGCAGTGCCAGCAAGACCTAGGTGAGGGCTTTCCCAAACTGCTATCACCTCCCTATACTCAGGGAGCTGAGGAAGAAATTGGACCATGATGAAAACTGGAAGCCCTGAGACGAGGTGTGGACATGAGTGCTGAGAGGGAAGCTGTGCTGAGCTGAGGCTGGCAGAGCAGAGAGCCTCAGTGGAGGGAGCCTGGGGCTTGGACATGACACCCTGCGGGGCTGGAGGGTGCACGAGAGGCCTGAGGCTGGTGCCAGGGTTGAGGATGGGACAGGGACTCTGGCAGCATTTGCCCAGGAGGGCCAGGAATGGGTCTGTCATCACCATTCCTCTGCCAGCAGCAAAGAGTCGTGAAAGCCGTGTCCTGTGTCCTTTCAGTGCTCGTCCTCTCAGGCAGAAGAAACGCCTCTCCCAGCCAGCTCTCCTTTCACTCTTACCACTGACATCTGCAAGGTGCAGCTAGGATTGCTGACCTCAGATAGGTGTTACGTGATGGAAGGTCTGGTTTTGTTTTAAAAAAAGCTAAAACGGCTAAAGGTGCCAGGTATGTAGACACATAAGAGAAGAGGCGTGTGGCTGCCAAAGCCACCTCATCCTCTGCAGAGGCTGTAAGATGCCAAGCGAGTGACCCCAGAGAAATTCACTGAGTAGTGCAGGTGCGAGGCGAGTGGATTCTCCGAGTCCTCCAGCTGCAGAGCCTCGAGCCACACTTTCCACAGAGTGAGACTCATCTCATGCATTTTAGCAGCGTGGGAGGCAGTTGTCTGCTCTGAATTACTCACGCAGGCTCTTCTGCCATTGCACGCAGACAGGCATTGAACAGCATTGATCAGAACTGATCGGTAATTAAGGGCTGAGCTCAGGCCTGAACACTGAGGGGAAAAACAGCAAAATACCGAGTATCTGCTCACTGAGTAAACACGTGCATCCCGTACAATGACAGAGGTACAGAGGCTCATAAAATAGAGGTACAATAAGGCAAATTAGGACTGCAGGGCTAACCTCCAATCTGGAAATATTGCAGGATTCAATTCCCGAGGTGGCTAATTCCAGTTTCCCAGTCCTGAGGCAGGTGTCCCTAGTCAGAGAAGCACTTAACCATGTGCATACATGCTCAGTTAGAACACGCTCCCGGGGTCATTTCTCTGGTGTCGCTTTCCAGGAAAGAAGCACGCCCTTCCTTTGCTTTTCCTTCTGGCAAAGAAGACATACGTGCATGACAAAATTGAAGTCAATGGGCGTTGAGCACATGCTCGAATGCTTCCTTGAATTGAGAGCTCGATTTCTAACGTGGCAGTGATTTGTAGGACGGATACATGGAAACACGGAGGGGGCTATTTTAAAGGTCAGACTCACTGCTCCTATTTTATTCCGCAGTGCTGCTGTGGTTACAATGTGCTCGAAGGCTCCCCGAAAACCAAGCGAACACTGTGCGGATACGCCGGTCGTGACAGCAGGGCCGGCTATAACCGCTTCATCAGAACACAGCCTGGCAGAATTAGTGCCAGTTACTATAGAAGAGTCAACAACGCGTGACATGTTTTACTCAGGTTTGCATCTGGGAACGGTGCCAGCCCGCCAGGGGAACATGACTCACGCACGCACCCGCTCGGCTCTCCCGTTCCGCTCCGCGCACAGTCACATTTTCTTGAAGGGGGTGGCAAGGAAAGTGTTTTCCGTCGGTGGTGCGGGGCAGATGGCGTGCCCCTCTTCCACGTGAACCACCAACCTCCCTGGGATGCGGGCATCTCTGCGGCTGCCTGATCTCAAGCCATCCCTGTATGGGACCGGCCGTGCTGGTGTTGTTTCTTGCACCAGCGGCAAACGGATGCAGCAGGAGCTGGAGAGGAGTGTGTGGGGCACATGCAGCCTGATGGGGGATTCGCTGCACTGTCAGTCGCTGCGACACAAAGTGACAAGGCCACCAACTGGGAAATGTCTCCGCTCCGCTGCTCAGGCTGCCGGATGCTTTGCGGCAGAGAGCAGGAGGAGGAAGGTGGTTTTATAAAAGGATAGTGGGAAACTACACCCAGAAGGCAGGGCTGGGCACGAAGCATCCCAGTTAAACATCACGGCGAAATGACCAATTTCCTTTCCAACCCAGCCAGACAGGGCCAGGTTTGGGGAATGTCAAGTGGGGTAAGACAAAATACTTGTTTTCCTTGCCCTCCCCCCAGAAATGGCAGAAATTATCAGCAGCTCAGTGCACCTTCCTCTCTGACCTCCCACCACGGGCTGTGCTGCCCGGCAGCAGGACGGGCACCTCTGCTGTCGAAGTGTGAGAGCCAAGCTGCAATGAGGGCCGTGTAATGATCCTCCTGTACGGTGCTAGTGGCACAGCTGCTTGGCCCTGACCAGCAGCCTGGCCGTGGCGAGTGCCGGAGATGCACGGCAGCCTCCACGGGAGAAGTAGCGGTGCTCTGCTGCCTGTGTGAGCCCCGTTCGAATGCTGTAAATATTAAGGAATGTGCTACTCCTTCCAACCTTCCAGTGCTCTGTTTCTGCGCGCACAGATGGGCGTTGGGAGACAGAAAGCCAAGTACAGCTAAGTGCACTGAAATGCTCTGCAGCTTTTTAAAATTTCATCCAGCATCTGAATCTGTTTATCTAACCTTTTTTTTTTTTTTTTTCCCTTTTCCTCCCCTCCCTTTTCTTTCTCAGAGAATTGCTCCTACTGTGCAGATGAAATGCACCAAAATGCAAACAAGCAAAATATGGAGCTGAGCGATGTTGAATGCAAGTTCCTCCGCTGCCAGATGTGAGGAGAACAAGTGGTTTGAAAACTGTAATTTGTTTTAAAAAAAATATAATTTGGTACTTCTGAGCAATTTGATGATTTAATGAGCACAGATGGATGTGGGATGAATTTCTAAGAGACAAGTGTTTAATGTATCTGCTCAGATTATTCCAGGACTAAGCATTATCTTTCCTAGTGCATGAAGGTAATTAATATTTCCCATTATGGGCATGAAAAAACCCATACGATCAGTTAAGGAATGCAGATACACCAATGATATGGAAGTTAATTCATAAATCAATTAAAGCATCTTGCCTGCTGTGTATAATTAGGGTTACTTCAATTATAGCTTATTTTCAGATTTAAGACTCAGGAATCAAAACGCTTAAAATCGGAGGAAGTTCCTTCCCACCATATACTGCAAGTGGAAGTATTTGCACAGTTGTAGCAGTCTAAATTTATTTGCTCCTTGTTCCAGCAAGGCTGAGCAGACACAGCTAACTCGTGTCCCTCTGGCTCCGTTCTGTTTCACTCCAGCTGCTTATAATTGTCATTAGTTGAACGTTTCACTGGCAGGACCCTCCAGAGGTGAAATGAGAAATTTGTAGGATACGAATCTGTAGGACTGGCCCTGGCGTATTAAACAAGGTGTCCAGACTTCTCTACATCAAAGCCTTGAAAGCAGCACCTCAACAGCCAGCTCCAGAGGCGCCAGGGAATGCTCCTCCCTGTTTCTTTTCATGGCTAGGTTTAACTAAAGGTGCAGCATTCCACTGATGTAGTTACGCTGGTGCTAAATCTGGTTTATATTGATTTAGCTTTTCTTATAGCATTAATCTAAACTGATGTAGACCAAATTAAGTGTGCCTAAATAGGGATTGGTTTTTCACTCTTTTCACTAAATTGGTTTTTCATGGATTTTAAGGACAAGAGACTACTGTGATAGTGTGCTCTTGCTGCCTTCATTACAGCACTGAAGGACTTGCCTGTATTTATTTCTGCTTCAAGCCTAATAGCTGTGCTTGAACCACAGCATCTCTTTCAGACAAAATGCTCAACCCAGAATCAAAATATTCCCATGTCTGTTCCCTTATTCAGTCTCCTACAGCTTGGTACCAAGCTGTTCCTAAGCCTGCTATTTAACAGATGTAACAAAGATCTAACAGCATATTGTTTTAAATCATCTATTGTCCTTACGATATTTCTCTGAGCCCACTCCATTTTGCCTCAAATTTGGCTCTTCTGACATATGCTGTTACTTGGTGTTCTCCTCACCAAAGAGTTGAATTATCTCCGTACCATCGTGTATACCCTCTTCATCACCTTCCTCCCGCTTTAGTCAGACATCCTGCAGCAGCAAAGACTTTATGCTGGGCAGTGTGGGTCCAAGACCCAACTCTCTTTCTAGAGATTCCCAGTCTGGAGTTACATCCAATGCCAAAGAGTGAATCAGTCTGCAACCTACTGAATACCTGCCGGTCAGTTGGGTACAGCTTGCTCAGCAGGACACTTTGTGGTAACAGGTCAGATGCCATAGAGAAGTTTAAATATGTTACAGGGTCATTGTTATCATCCCAGCCAAATTTCAACCTGCCTTCAGTAAACTCTGTGTAAGGTGTGGACTGTCCTGTAGCATCACTTATTATGCCCTGCATCAGCTGCTCTATAACCCTGACTAGATTCAGGGTCAGGCTGACCTGTCCGACACATTTCATTTAGCCTCTTTCATACTCTCAGACAAAAACGATTTATTTCAATTTCTTTCAGCTTTACTATTGTTCCAAAATTGCTACATGAGAGCCTCACAAGTTTATTAAAATATTGGGATCCCCTTGATAAAGTGATGTTTGCCACAGAACCTACACCCTTTGGGCTGAGAAAGCACTGCTGTCCTCTCCATTTAGCCACCTACAGTCAACCTACAGAGCTGCAAAACCCAGCAACCCTTGAGCAAGTTAAACTCGCAGTCCCCCTCCAAACTCTCCCTGAGGATGGATGCATGCTCCAGGTGACCTCTAGAGATACTCAGCTTACCTTTCCCGAGGCAAAGGCTTGGGCTCTGGCCGAATAGCTGCCATGGAAGAGAGGGGCTGCCTGGCAGGAGAAGGGATGGAGAAATTCAAATCCAAGGAGCCTGTTTTTCTGTGCAGAGGCTCCAGCCCCATGGCTCCCTGCATTTCGCTCTCGATGGGGCACGAGCCGGCCCTGCCATGGCTGGAGAGGGAGGAGAGCTCGGGTCCCACTGCCCCTTGTAGGACCCCTTCGATGGCCGCCTGGGGGTCATGTGTGGGGGATACGGATGGTGGGGAGCGCGACTTCTTTTTCGTTGATGCTCCTGCTAGCAGCTTCAGCAGCCCACTCTTCTTCTCCTTCTGCAAAGGAACCAAAGGAAATGAGGGCAGTGAGCAGACATCCTTAATCCCTCTGTTTTTCTTTTGGAAAAGCTCAGTGTGTGGCAGGAAACTTCCTTTGACTGCATTGACTAGGAGTGGATCCAGGCAGAACCTGAGCTAATGAAGGTCTTATGAAAATCCCTCCTCGTCCAACAGTGCTGCACTTGTTCAGCAGAAGGACCATATTGCAAAGACAATCTCCATTTTCAAGTCTACCCAGGCAGTGATCATATGCCTCTGGAAAGAAACAGTGCAGTGGGACAGCAAAGGCACAAGCTTCCCATGCAGAGAAGGTGGCAACCGAAATGCTGCCCTCTCCCTTCCAGAGGAATCCTGTCCCCCAGCAGAGAAACTCCCAAAAAGTGACAGAGCAGGCCCTATGTTGAAAACCCCCCACTGGGAAAGCATGAGTGTCTGCAGAAAGATTTTAGATCTCGGACCATTGCTAGAGAACCACTCATCATTGCTGCCTGATTCGCTGCTCACCATTTACTACTGGATGTAGATTTATGGCGGGGAGAAGGGAGGCACGAGACAGACTTTAATCCTTCTTTGCAGAGTGTGCTCCCCTCCACATCCTGCATTACACCACCGTACCTACCCGCATCTCCCTCCCAGAGCTGGGCCACTTCTCCAGCATTAATGTAAAGGCATTTATATTTGGAGATAGACCACAACATTCACGCTTGGCAACTGCAAAGTCAGGGCATGTGAATTTTGACATTTCTACAGGGGTTTCTGGTACAGAGTAATGACAACAAGATAACAGCACTCTTTCAATTAACGTGCAAAAAAAAAGTTCAACCTCTGTTACTAAGGAGATGCATCAGACCCCGCATGCTTTATAACAGTGAGAAATCCTGCTACACGTCTACCTCAAGCACATACAAATGCAGAATATTCTTTCCTTCAGCCAGAAAGGTTTTTTTGGGTGCACTGTGTGCAGAAACTGCCCATCTTCTGGCACACAGCACTAGGCTAGTGTTGCAACCAGCAATGCTCTGCAGTCATTTTTCCATTTTTTTTTGTTTTAACCACACAAGAAGTTTTGTAAAAGGTCTGTTAGATTTCTTTCTCCTCCATCAGACATGCAAGGCATTATCCAAGACTATCTTCAGAGACTCAGGGCTGAGAAGTTCGGCTATATTTGATAATTTGTTCTGTAATAGGTTCCTGGGGGGAAAAAAAAAATGAACCCAGCAGCAACCACAATACTTATGGAAAAGGATCTCTCTATCTTTGAGCAGGAACACTGTTTGGAGATACAAGCCAGCAATTTATTTATTCTCTGTAGACAAAACGTCTCACGCGAGGTTTAAAACGATGCTCATTTATGTGCTGACTGCTGAAGTAATTTTTCAAAGCAGCTTTAAAGAATAGGTGGGCTGCACTAAAATAAATATAAGCTTTTAGAAGATGCTCAGAGTAGTAAATCTACTTGTACATGTACTTGGAGTATCTGATGTCTCGGCTCCCAGAGTTCTCATTTGCACTTTTCAGCTGTCACGGACTGATCAGGAAGCAGAAATACCGTAAATGTTAAGATACGGAAGAGCAAAAGCAAAGTATGGTTGTTATTTCAGAGACAGTGTCCAGTGGTTTTTGAAGAACAGTCTGAACTATGCTTCCAGCTGGTGGTACGGTGGTCTCCTGCATACCACCTCCGACTATTAAGGGCATTTGTCACTTACAGGTTACTCTATGGATGAAAGGATCCCTCCTGCCAAGATGTTCATCCGGGCACAACCTGTGGAAGCTAAGGGAGGCCGGCCATATGGCACGGTCAGGTCTAAACCACTACCTTAATTCCCCTGGATGCACCAGAAAAGCAAGCCAAAGGCACCGGAGGAGCATCTCCCCTCCCTGACCAGAAGGCAGCCTTGCAGGAGCTGTGCATACTGGAACTCACCCGAAGTACCAAAAAATGCTTCATGTGTGTTAGAGAGTGTTTCTCACTCTCTAATTAAGAAATATTGCTGCTGTCATCATTACATCAAATTTTAAAGCTCTTCAAAAATTGCAAACCTCTCCTTTCCCTGTAGCTCGCTGAAACAATAGCTCTAAAGATCCCGGCATACTGTGTCAATATGCCTTTGAAGGTGTCTAAAGGTCAGTGACAGAATACAATAGCCATTGTGGGGCTCTGGAGAAATGGCTATTGTGCAGCAGCGAGCACTTTGAGCCTCTTTAATTGGCAGCTTTGCACATGCAAAGTAACTACACGAACTAAAGCCCCGTATAATGAACAATTAATATTCCTATGTGGTAGCAGCTTTTCTCATTTTTGCTTCTAATTCAAATACCTCGGAAAATTTTTGTTAGAAAAAACCTTGTATGTCTAGGACCGTGTAAGGCATAGCAGCCAAAATCTTGGGAACGGAGGAAATGCATACATGCACACCCATCTGTACATTAAAAAGCACTCGGTTTTGTTTACCAGAACAGCTTCCACCCTACGAGGTTAGCTCTGGCATTAATTTCTACACTGAAGCTCCCATCCCTCCGACAGCAGAGAGCTATAATGAACTTACTGATGTACCCGTCGTTCTGCTTTAACAAAAGGCAAAATAAAGAATTGATTTTTCAGCCTCTTCGTATTCAACAGAGCATTTTACTCAACTTTTGAGGCTAAGATATGTGGTCTTTAAAGAGCTAGGATGAAGAACTTCATTTGCTAAACACAGACCTGGTAGTCAAAACCCTCGGAGTCCCATCCTTCCCTCTGTGCCCGTGGGCAAGATATTTGGAGGTGAACACATCCAAACCACCTTGGGTGCCTGGAGTGTAGACATTACATCCCTCCCTCTGCCTCTGCCAAGTGCTCTCAGCCTCTGCTGGTCTCACACTGCCAGATCCTCTGCTCAGAGCACTTCAAGCAAAACGAGGACTGTCAGGAGCTGATAATTTATCGTGATGTCTCTCATGAGAAACAGATTGGGTTTGAACCTGCTGCGATCAGCAGTTCAACTTAAACCCCTTCATGCCTCCTCCTCCCATCTGTAAAACGGGAGTAAGTTAAAACCCCTTCTGCCGTGGGAATTCATTAATGTTACGAAGCCACACGTTTCTTTAAGAGCAACTGGTCCTTTTCCATGGCTTCAATACCAAAATAAAAAAAAAAAAGGATTTTGGAATGGAATGTTAGAACGCAATCCCAGAAACGATTTATTGCGAGTGTCCAAGTATTATGAATTCATTTAATATTTAGTGTAATAGCAACCATCCTTCATAAGAAATTAATTTAATATTTATATGGCTGTCCAAGACAGACCTTTCTGCAGCAGTTTTCACTGTAAATCAGCTAAGCATCAGCGGGCATAAGTGCTGTACAGAAACCTTCAGCAGACTCTGTGGGTTTAGAAAAGAGAGAAGTTTACAGAAGACAGATCCGATGACTTTCAGGAATTACGTTTCTGAAAAACAAAAAAAAAGATGGTTTCCTTTTTCCATTCACAGACTGCTGTTATATCGCTTTCTAGGAAATCTGTAATCTACTGAAACAGCTGTGCAATTATTGAGTTTTCTTTGTCTGGTAGCTGCATTTCCAATTGACTGCAAACTGTGTTTGACGTCCCTGCCTCCTGAACCCACCAAGGTCAGACCTCTGCATCTGTGTTGATGGATGGATTCACAGTCCTGACAGCCCTTCTCCCATCTCCTGGCTACTGCCCACGTGTCTGACCGAATTTAAATCATCACCTTTGTGTTGCTCAGGTTTTATTCGAGGAAGTTCGCAGTAAAAATTTCCAAACCATTAATTTCATAAGGATCAATACCTTCCTTTAAAAAAAAGGGGGGGGGGGGGGGGGAAGAGAGAGAGAGAAAGAGTGAAAATAGCTTTGAGAAAAATCCCAGTTAAGAAAAAATGGGCTGTGAACACAGACAGTATCTGCAGGCCAGAATTTCTTCCTTCCTTCCTTCTCAGTGGAAATCAGTTGCTGGCAACGCATGGATGGGATGGGGAACGTTTCTGAGACCCTGAAGCTTTGGGAAGCCAACACTTGGATAGGTACAGCTTCCCCTCGGTATGTCACTGTGGGAGCATTTTGAAAAGTGAGTACAGCCTGAGCTTAAGAACTCATAAAAGACTAGATCAAAATTAAAGTCTCAGATATGTAAATGTTGAAATATTTTGCTTCACAGTAATTGGGGATGATTTTTCCCCTCATTAATAACCCCACTTGAAGATAATAACCAGCTCTTCTTTCAGCTTCAGAGATGAGATGAGCACAGAACGCGGCTCCTTCGCTGATGACTGAGTGATAACGGAGTCCCGTGTCTGCAGAGTAATAATCATGCCATAATCCAAATACCAATTATACATCCTGGCTTTATTAATATAAGTCTTCATTTTCTTTCTTTCTTTCCTTTTTTTTTTTTCCTCCAAACCACCCCAATAAACAGAAAATTCGGCTTTAATTTCTTCATCTGCAGCTCCTAATACTTCATTTCCTACCTATCCAGGCCCATTAAATAAATGAGGAGACCTTGCTGCAGCTGATAGAGAAACTGAAATGAGGTAATTTCTCATGCAGCACCAGTTACATCAACAGATAAGAGAGCCAGAGGGAGAAAAAAAAATCATTTAAAAATGAAGAAAAGAGAAACAAAACCGCTTAAATGCTGCCCTGAGCCCTAAAGAACAAACGAGGAACTCAACTCTCAGTCAGTACCCCCCAAAACGCCACTTCTATTGCTTGTTTAACTTGGTCAGTACTTTTTTCCAGTAAATTTAAGTTAGTGTCTGGAGAGTAATGCATTTTTATTCTGATTCCAACTTGGTTGTTGGTGACCAATGCTTGCATTGAAAGAGTAGGTGGTCTTTCGGGTTATCTTTTAGGGAAAAAGCTATTGAAATTCTGCAAAATTATTGGGCTTGATATTTTGGTAATTATTTAAAAAGTGCAAAACACAAACCAGCATCACCTCAAAGGAAAAATTCTCATCTGAGAAGTTTTTGGATATGCATTTATCACTTGCAGTTTGTCAGTTTTCTGATGAGGCACAGGTGAGAGAAATGCTTCACAAGACAACAGCAATTGGTTTTCAGTAATTGCTACACAGGTATTTCTGATTTTAGGAGAACAATAGTTGTATATCTTATGTTGTGTGGAAATACCTGCCAAAGATTTATTTTTTAATGGAGACAACTGTTTCTGGCCAGACGTCTATTATAATAATCTCAGTATACAAGTATGCTAAGGAGCAAGCAGGATTTTAGGTTCACAGCATCATTAGATCTTAAATTCCAGTGATAGTAACATGCATATATACATACATGCACACACATATTAGACTTATGGTCACTGACTTTTACAATAATTAATATTAAAGCCATAAATGCCTTGCAGTTAGATCTCACCAGGCCTTTCAAATGTTTTGAAAACAAAACTGAGAAAAGAAATTAGAGTTCAGGCCCCAGTACCGCAAAGCACACAGGCACTTAATCATGTGCTTTTGGTGAACTGGGGGGGATGCAAGGCTCTAGAGACTACTAAAAGAGATGCAGAAGGAACCTAAAAATATATTTGAATATTCAATTTAGATGGAATATTAGATCTTTCAAATACTGGAACAAAGTTAAAGACTAATTTGCAGGGGAAAAAAAATAAAATAAAAGCTGAAGTAGAAGCAGAGAGTCTCAGCCACCACTGGGCTTCCTGGAGTTTGCTGCATTCGTAACAGCCAGAAGGTAGAAGGAAAAATTACTGGTACTCTAAAACTATTTACAGTGAATGAGAGACAGATGATCTGCTACCCTGATATTGTCTTTTTTTTTTTTTTTTTTTTTTTCTGAGTTTGATGGAGGCAGAAACTGATGGATAGTTTTGTATTTCATTGCTTTTCCTGGCCTGGTATGCAGGGAATAGGTGATGGTTATGAAAAGGATGGAAAGTTTTAAGATATGCAACTTACTCCGTGCCCTGATATAACAGTTTTCAGTGATATTTTTTAGAGGGAAAAGCTGAAACAGAGCACCAGGGAACTGAAAACTACTCAATACCTCGATGAAGTTATTCAAAATTGTGTGCTGAAAAAGTGAAGTACAATAACATCAAAGGAGGTGATGAAACCATGGTTCTGGCCAAGTCCATGGCAGCACTTCCACTTATTTACAAGCAGCCAGCATCTCTGGAAGTAACCTCAAGCTCAGACGGATGTGTTTTAATCCTGAGTTTAGTCCATCTCTTCCTTTGAAGCGTGAGCAACCTCTCTGGGAGCTCAAAACAAGGGAGCAGACATGATATCCTTGCACACATTTGGCATTCAGCTCCTTTCCTCACTCAACAATCCACAAAGCACAAAGCACGGAGCTCTCCTCTGCTCCATTCTCCTGTCCCTATGCCCCTTGGCCTACAAGCAGAGGCACAAAGCATACATATTTCACCTGGTAAATGTGGTCTCCCATCTTACTCTGGGAGAAAACAGAAGAGTTTCAGGCAAGTGCTACAAGTGTGAGATGCCCAAACATGACCAGTCGTACAAGGAATCCTCATCCTGTGCTTCTAGAAGGAAAACCTGGCACTCTGCAGAGCTGGGGACATGCTGTGAATCCCAAGTGGAAGCAAGGAGCTTCCTCAGGTTGAAAAAAAGATCGAAGTTACCCTTCCCCTCCCGGTATCTCCTGGCAGCTAACTTAAATACCCGCTCTGCCTGGCAGATTTTGTGAACCCCATTTCCTAGGCACTTAGTTCTACCCCCAGGATAGCTGGGAATTGTGAATTCCACTACGAAGCAAGAGCCCTGGAGGTAATAAACTTCAGCACTCAGCAAAAGTTAATGCTCGTTGTGAGACTGGCTGACAAGTCAATGCACTGTGCACTCTGGGAATAGCAATCAATAACCCCAAGTATACACGTGCTGCTATTGACTCTAAATTGGCTATTCTCATACAGAAAGGGAGTCATTCCTAAAACCTGATGCTCAGCAGTATCGAAAGGCAAAAGATCATATTGGGAATTGCTAGGAAAGGGCTGGAGAGCTTGGCAAAGATCGTCTATAGGAAACACCATTGTGGAAAGCCCTGCCATGCCTTCTTGAACACCGTGTCCTGTTCTGGCCACCGCAGCTGGAAAAGGCTGTGGGCTAAAATTAGAGAACTACAAACAGTGCAGAGAGTGGCAATGAGGATAATGAGGGGTGTGGAACAACTCCTGCACAGTGGAGATGCCAGCTTGGAAAGCAGACAACTGTCAGGAAATAGGATAGTGGCCTACAAAATCCATTACTGCATAGAGAAGGTGACGTGGGAACAGATCGTTTATTTCTCACAATGCAGGAATTAGGGGAAGCATAATGAGATTATCAGGCAAATGGTTGAAACTGAAAAGTAGGAAGCACTTCTTTACACAACACATAATTAAATACAGTCTGACTGCGCACGGGATTGTGGAAGCCAAAAGTACAAACAGGTTCAAAAGGGATTAGAGAAATTAATGGAGAACCCTTCTAGCAAAGGCTGTTAAAATGATGGTATGGATCCAACCTCTGCTTCAGGAAGCCCCAAGAGGTAAATGAAACAGCACTTGGAGCATACACAGGGTGCCTCCACCTTGCTACAAAGAGGTAGCAAGTAGAGGTAGTTGTAAAATCAGTGACTATCATTATTATGAAAAAATATACATATATATATTTCTATATAGCTATTTGGGCAAGAACATAGGACAAAGTCAGGGCTGAACCTTCCCTTGTCCCCTCCCAGCTTTGGGAAATCAGCTGTTTAGAGACTTCCTCAGCCGCAGGGGTCAGAGAGGGCAAAAAGCAGCCGGCAGGATGCAGTGTCAGCTGAGGAAGAGACACAAAAGGCTGGGAGCTGCAACCCCAGAGCACTTTCACAGCCCTGCAACTGCTATGTGGATTTCTTGGCTCCATCTCTGCTGTGCAGAACAGCACAGACCAAGGGCTGCAGAGTTCGCCCTGCAGCAAGGAGCCACAGAAGTACTGGTGATGGGGCTGATGGGGCCCTACTGCTTCCAGCTTGTTTCCTAACCTGGCATTGCACCAAGGAGGCCAAGGGCTTCCTTGGAGCTAGCACGGGGGTCTCCTACGTGATGCTATCAAGTCTGGTGGACCCACCCTAAACTGAAGGCCAGAAATTTTGAACCTTTTCAAAAAATATATATAAATCAAGTATGAATAAATGACTTAGGCAATTTTGGTAGACTAACTGTAGTTTCCAAGGAATTTAAGCAAAGCAGATGGACAGATTACAAGCATCTTTCTGAAAAGTTAGGTTCATTTATTGAAGCTAGAGAAAATCTATCACAGCTTCACTGACAGCACAGGATTCTGAAACGAGAAAAAGATGTAGAGACACATTAAATTTTAGACAAACTGCTTAGAATTAGTATTTTTAAAATTTGATGATTTAGACTGACTGGTTAGCTTGCTGCTCCTTGTCTTTTGTAGGGAAATGAGAAAGATTTATCGGTCTTGGGGAGCACCGGGAGCAACGCTCGCTTTTTGCAGAAAGCCAGAACAAGCTCACTCTTCGAACACTTGAATGAAAGAAAACCCATGACAGAATTCAGGATGTGCTTTGACATAGTCTGATCTTACACATAGCTAGCTCTGGCTCTCCCCATTCACAAGGGATGGATTTCATTTCAGAAGCAAACAGTTAGAATTGCATGCTCTTGCTTTGTAATCTTATTAAATGACAGACAAGTGAGATTTGTACTTTTATGGCAAGCAGAAACATGTGGGTAAAAGGTTTGGATTAGTGAAGGTCATCTCGTCCCTTGTCACTGACGATTCTATTCCCACTTGGTTGGTACTACTGCAGCAGCCATGCCACCTCAGGCTGTAATTTCAGCACTTCCAACAAGCTAAATAGCATTGGGGTGGCTGGCACTCAGAGGCAAGATTGCTTGTGGAAAATTCAGGCATCACAGCAGGTATATTCTTCTCTCAAAATCAATTCCCCACAGAAGGGAAAAAGGGCTGCCCGTGGACAACGAAAAATTGGCAGGATTTGTGTGCGCCAGACACTGAAACACATTACCATGAAATAATTCCTACAAACAATTCACCAGTTCATAAAAATGCATTTAACGAGAGACCGAGGAACCAGCCGAGACTGACAGAACTTATCACACCCGCACGGACTGTGGGCCAGAGGCTATGAAAGCAGAAGCTCCCATTGAGCAGGCAACAGATTTCTGACTATTTGCTGGGCTTCACACCGCTGCTGGGACAGCCTGGCTCGGGCGAGGGGCAGGAACAAGAGGGGACTGGTGGTTCCCAGGCGATCTGGCGCTGTAAAAGCAGGTCCTGGGTTCAATCAAAGCATGAACTTTCTGTGAAGGTTGCCCTCCAGTTTCGGCAGCTCCCACAGCATCACAGCTGAGCATCCAAAAATCCCATGCCTAGAGCCTTTCATATGTAAAACAAAAACAGGCCCTGCCCCCTCCGTCCCTCCTGAGTTCTCCACCAAGACACGAGGAGCATCGATAGCATCGAGAAGAGCCACAGAAGAGCCGCACTGACTCGCTCAAGCTGCCAGCATCATTTTGGTGAGCTCAGCCTCTCAGGGGCTGTGGGTTGAGCAGGAATCCATGGGGCCTACATCCATGGGCACCGCTGCCCTCGCAGCACTCGGCAGCGTGGAACGAGGGTGGAGCTGGTCGCTATCACACTTGAGGTACCAACTACTACAATTATTACGAGTGCCTAAGCTTTGCACTCAGTTTGGGTCCTGCTCTGCGTTTTCAAGTAATGCCCCGTGAGCCACTCCTGGGACACACCGAGGTGGCCGAAGCCCTTTTCCCCTACAGAGGCCAATTTACCACGTACGCTCTTTACAAGAGGAACAAGGAATCCCAGAATCATTTCAAAGGATTGCAGAGTAACCGGCTGTCAGTGTCAGAGGAGTGTTCAGGCATGTAAACAACAATTTCTTTGATAAAGTAACCAAGGCTCTGCGGCTTTCCAAATGTCACAACACTTGGGTTATTGTTACTAATAAAGCTCGGCGGTAGCTAAAGGCTCACTAGAAGCTGCTGAAGCTCTGGCAGAATTTATTTTAGGAGCATCCTCTCTTCTGCAAAAATTGGGTTTCACCTTTTTTCCTAGTTTTGTCTTTTTGTTACTCAAAAAATAAAAATGGAACCAGCAAAGACAATTTGCTAATAAAAACAACACCCTTATGCCAAAGACAGGTCTTTAGAGGAATAATATTATCCTTTCTTAAATTAAAGAGCTGAGCAAGAAGGATCATCAGTGAAAAGCCCCGTAACGCTGCTAAGCCAAACAGAACAACTATGTGAGGGAAGGGGAGTCCATAGCGTTGTGGCTTTGTTTCCTTTTGCCCTAAGCCTGGTTCATTATACAGTGAAATCTTATCCTCCCACCCTATCTTCCTTTCCTTTGTCTGTTCTATCCATTTTTTCTTCCTTGACACATGACCTACAGGTATGATCATATAATTAAACGCAATTGAGGTACACTGATTTAACTAATTACTACCTGTCACGTTTCCCACCTAAACCAACGTTCTCCATTTCCTCAGCCCACTCCAACTGTGAGACAAAACACGTCAGCTCAAATGCCAGGCGTCAGCTGATTTGGGTAAACCAAAAGGCCTGGGGAAACGCTTTACGTCAAAGCTGGCGGTAGGAAAACTTCACTGGTGCAGCCAGCGAGTGCCCCCTCACACGGGTTGTGGGCACACTCACCTCGTAGCCTCATGAACTCTCTGGACACAAATAGCTCATTTGCTGCTCCTCTGGAAAGGGCTACACAATGAGGCTGTGACACTCGGTCATGTTCTTACAGGTGGCCGCTGCACAAATATCCAGCAGCAGCAACAACAGATACGCAGCATACTCCTCCTGCTCTTCCAGCTAGTTGGCTGATACAGAAGAGGCCAGCGTGACCTGGAATCAAAGGTGGGTCCTGCCAACTGATAGCACAAAATGGTCGATTACAACACAGAAGCTCAAAAAGCCTCCGTGAAGATACTGGTTGCGTAGATCTCATATCTGAAAATGGTAGAAACTATATAAAGATAAAATCACTACCGCACTGGAGCAGAAATGACAGCTTTGTCATAACAGCCTGTCTCCAAGCCTGCCTACCACAGATGAAGTTCAAAACCCCTTTACGCAAGTCAGATAAAAGTGCACAAAGATTTCCCCTTGACCTCAGTGGTTGATCAAATGACGCTGTGTACCGAAAGACTGACAGCCTTTCTTATTTTCATTTTAGCAAACCAGTGTGGGTAAGCACTGGCTTTGAATCACCTCATTTTCAGTTTGACCATGGCTCATTGGAATGTCTCTGCCTAGGAAGGTAACAGAACTGGTAGCCCGGCAGTGAAGCACTCGTGACTTCTAGTCAAGTTCTTGTACTGTGATTACTATTGCTGTGTCTGACAGTCCTCCTACAGTAGAGCAGACAATATGATGGGTATCTTGTACAAGTTCATCCTTTCAAGTTCTTCCTGCTAGGATGGCAGTGTGTGTGTTTGAGGGGTCCCTTCCAGACTTTCTCTTTCTCTCTGTTTTAACTCAGCAGCATACATACAAGAAGCCAGACTGAAGACAGATAACCAGATGTTACCAGTTGCTTTGCAATGTGTTCCAGGTAATGATTTTCTGTCAAATGGGAGAGCATTTCAAGTAGGTACCAACAGGGTTCGTCTTAGGCCAGTGCTATTCAATCTTTCCATTAATTATGTGGCAGATGAGCTAGAGCTCTAAAACCTGCAGTGGGCACTGCGCTGAGTGTGTCTGCCAGCAGCTGGGAGAACAAACAGGGTAACAATTCGAAACAATTTTCCTAAAATGGAGAAATGGCCCCAAATCAACACGGTGAAATTGAGAAAGGCAAGCATGACGTGCAACTGCTTGGAAGGATAAATCAAATGCACAGACGCAAAAGGAGGAGTGATTGGCTAGCCAGCAGCTCTGCAGAAAGGGCCATGAGAGTTACAGTAGATAACAAACAGGGAGTGAGTAGAGATGCTGCTGCGGAAAAGGCAAAATTCACCTGGAAACACATTAACAAGCATCTTTTATGTAAGCCACAGAAAGTACTTACTCGACCCTAACAAGGTCTCAGCTGAATTCCACTCTGGGACACTACTCTTTAAGACCCCAGCAAGCTGAAGACTGCCCAAAGGAGAGCTGAAAGTATTATCAGAGACCCAGAAAACAACCTGCGAAGAAAGGCTAGGAATTGGGCTCAGTTAGGCTGGAAGCAGAGAAATGGTGAGAGCAGAACATGCCATTACTTCTCCAACGCTGGGAGGCTATTGGAAGAGAAAGCTGATCAGCTGTTTCTCCAGAACAGGATATAAGGAAGTATTTGTAGCCATAGGAGATTTAGGAGGGATAATAAGAATTTTTCTATCAATAGTGATGTGGAAGGACTGGAACAGATCACTGAGGGAAGCTGCAGAGTGATCTTAATTGAACAATTTTAAGAGAAGTTAAACACCCATGGTCTGCCTTTCTCATGGCTGGTGAACAGATGCCCGTCCAATGCCTGCGGGGCTATGATCCTTTCTACCTTCCCTGTGCCACTTTCGCTGCTGGTCAGCAGTATCTCTCAGCCAGGTTGTGTCTAAGCCTGCCAACCAAAAGTATCTGGCTTAGATATAAAACCTATCCAGAAAAACATTAAAAAGTTGGAAAACCAGTTTTCTCTTTTATGTCCTGATCAAAGCCTAGGTTATGTGTTTCCCTTGCCGCAGCAGGCACCACCGTGTTGATAGGCTCTGCCTGCCCGACCTCCCCCCTCTCCTGTTTCAAAACTGAAGACACAGGGAGTAACATGATGTGGTACAGGAGGGAATTGAGATCTCTGAAGTCATCAAAAAAGCCAGCTAGTTCCATTTTTAAATACGCCAGTTCTGAACTGTTCATGAATGGGGACTAAAAACACAGAACAGCAAATTTACTTTACTGTAAATTAAGTTGGCCATGGCCTCACATTAAATTACTTCTCTCCCTGGGGCATCTGTTGATGAAGCCCAACGCCAGTCTGCTGCTAGCTTGCTGAATACAGTCTGATGTGAACGAATATTTTACCTTCTTTAGACTTAACTTAAAGAAATGTATCAGTCAATGTGAACCAAACAAAATATATGCAAAAAAAGCAAAGCAACGTGTTGAGTTCTGCCTTTATAATTAATTGTTTTACAAAAGGATGACTGCTTGACACCCCAAATTAATTGATTCCAAACATCCCGCAGTCATAGTGTCTGAAAAACAACTTCTGTATGGTGTACTTCCTGAATTCCTCGGGATGATCTTTTCTCTAGAGGGCATAATAAGAGCATTTTTCTTTAGACCAACAGGGACAACCATTGGCTCCATGTCCTGACTTGGTCTGAAGGGAATTACTTGATGCTTGAGACATTCAGATGAAAAAAAAAATAATACCACCACCACCAAAACTCCCCAACAGATTGACTTTAAAGTGGCTTTACCATTTGGCACAATAAAAGCTGAGGGCTCGTGAATCTTTCTGCTGCTACTGCAAAATGAAAAATAAACAAAAATGTACAAAATAAGATAAATATCCCTCTGCTATAACTTGGTTATGCCCTCAAGTTACATGATGAAAACAGAAGCAGATATCTGTTGTCTGTTACAAAGTACTGTTTCTACAGTACTGATGTTTGACAGAAACTGCAATTTCATTTAGTTTACGTAATTCTTCAAACAGAGCTTATTGAAGTATTTCTTTGTTGACCTCAGATATTTTAACCTACCTATTATGAATAACCACAGAGCAAGGCAAGGAAAAATATCAGTACCTCTGCGACTGAAAAGAGAAATGTGGACACTGAGAAATTGATTACCACCAATTTTCACATCAAAGTTCAAACTTTGTCTCCATAAGACAACTGTATTAGCACTTGAGATATTTGTTTCTCCGTGAATAAACTCTGCTGCCTCTTGGCTGTTTAAGATTTGCTGGCTTGTAAGCACGTGGTTGGATAACCACTGAGGAAAGCAAATGAATCCTGGACACATGGGAGGTCGAGATGCTACCAACTCTGATGCCCTGCAAAGTGTTTGCAGAGTTGCACTGCTTTCAAGGCAGCCAGTTTTTTGTTTTGTTTTGTTTTGTTTTTTGTTTTGTTTTCTGGAATGGTTTCACCCTGCGTGTCCCTTCAGGGATCGATGGGGCAGTGACAGGCACGTTACTCGCACTGTTTTTTAACCAGTGCATGGGATCTGGGAGCTTGCCATTAAGAGGAGCTTGCCATCCTGAGGACCAAAGCACATGCCTTAGGAATGGGGCAGGGAGAAGGCATGACCTGCAGTGGGCTGCTCAGCTGCAGCGTCGTGCGGCCTGGGGTAGGGACGAGGAAACTGGAGTCTAAAAGGGGGAAATGGGAGGTGGGGGAGCAGGACTTTCTAGCCAAGTGCAAGACGCGGTAATGCCACAGTTGCCGAGTAAGAGGTGTCTTTTCAATTGGGAAGGGAAGGTTATTTCATTTTACACTACTGCTGCTACCCTCGCGTCATACAGCCCCTACAACACCTTAACAGCCAGGACATGTCAACGTCCCCCATCGATACCACAAGAGTGTCCACATTTCACCCGACTAAGCCACGGAGGCGCCTGCCGCCCACTCCCATGCCCGGCCACCCGAGCCTGCACAACTCCCTGCCACGGGGACCCCGGTGCCGCGATGCTCGCACGCAGACACGCACACGCAGACGCCTCCAGCCCTCTGTCTCCGGCACTCCCTTGCATGCTCTTTCCATTGCCAGTGATACTTTTTTTTCCCCTGACAGCACTGAGGATTTAGCAAAAACCTACAGGTCCTATGCGTCATAAAATGAGGTCCCTGCAGGTGCCAGCAGAATGCTGCATCTTGGCTTTTGCGTCCAGCAAGTAGATAAAGTGAATTTCCTCTTGAAGCTAAAGCACTCTCCATCCTGGCCTCCCCTGGATCTGCTTCCCCTTACGGCCAGAGAACACAGCACAGGACCACTCGACACGGCGCTGGAGAAATCCACCGCGGCCACTTCAGAAATCCTGTGACAGTGCTATGAGGCAGATAAGCAGAGCAAGGGGGAGAGGAGAGAGAAGAGGAAGAGCTCTCAGAGGCTGCTTGGCAGCAAAGTCAACGCTTGAAATATCTGTGGGGAGTTTGAAAGCATTTCCTAACATCAAAAATGCGAAGAAGAAAAAGAAATTTTGATCAATGGCTTATTGCCCTTGATCTAAGCAAAAGAATCCTAGCCAGTCAGAAATAACAGAAATCTGTTTTATAGTAAGGCTGAAGTTTTCTATGTTTTGACAGCTGGGGCTGATGCTTTTGGCTGGGTTATTTGCCAGCCCTAAAATATTCATCAGCGAGTTGCCAGGCTTTTGTCCTTTCAAACTGAACTCTAACGATGAAGGAGAAGGTGCTGGAGAGATTTGAAGCATGAGCTCTCTGCCCTAAAGCAGAACTCTGTGGCCTGAATTCACATGACCAGAAAAAAGAGGTTTCCACTCCCTGGCCAAGTTTCTGGTGAATCACTTGCTGGTCACAGAGCCAAGATCTGTTCTTCTGGATCATGGGAAGCAGCATTGCATTTGTTGAATATAGCCCCCCCCCCCCCCCCTTTGCTGAAAGGAAATGGATTAACAGCGTGTATTCTGTGCACAAGTCTTTAGAGAACTGAACTGAAATATTCCAGATTAAAGAATTCTTCCTGAAGAGCAAACAGGAACATGTGCAACAGAAAAATCAGGTCTGACTCTGAAAATGATCGGTGAAATGTTTGTGGTGGTAGCTCTGGGATGAACTCAGACATCTCACAGATTACCTCAAAAAATTAGCTCCACAGAACTTATCATTTTCACGCAAATTTTGACATTATTATTTTAAGGTTGCTTCTTCTTGACGCTTTCTACGCTTTGGTATACTTATTCTAAGAACGTGAACCAGACTCTGCTCTTGAGCAACCTGTTCATTTCTGTGTCTCACTCTGCTGTCACGTTGTCACTTGGCTGTTATCGTTCCGTTTCATACCTGTACAACTCAGGGGGCTCTCTTAGGTGAACCGGCTACAAAGTGAAAAATATTAAATCATTTCATATCTACTAGGAAGACTGAATTCCTCTTCTAAAACTTCAGGGCTGGTCATATTGACTTTGTATCTGAAAAATCTACTTTAATCAACTCTGTCCTAAGCTGCTTTTATTCATCCCAGGGTGACCACTATTTCTGCTATGCCATTTTATATCTACACAGTCCCTGCAAGTGCTCAGCACTTCACTTTTGAGACGGATCTTCCATTTTCTGGATAAGGAATTCAATTTCTTCAGTAGATACGAAGTGATAACAAACCCTCTCCACTCAGGGACAAGTTAATATGAGAAGAAGTCGCAACACGGAGGCTCACAATAAATGAAAACTGAAGGTGAACTACCATGTAGAATCACGTCCTTTAGGCGGTTTTAGTTTTTCCAGCCAACAGCTTAAACACACGGCTTTGACGTGAAATAAGGCCAAAGAGCATCTCCGAGTTTACAAAGCTGAAATTTTTCAAAGGGCCTTTGATCTAGCCCCCAGCTCTATGCAGAGCCAGGGTGGGCATTGCCTGGTGGGATGGGGCAGCGGGCTGAGACTTCGGTGCAGGCAGAGGAAGGCAAAGGAGGAGCGTTGGAGAGGGAAGTCTCTCTGGTCACATCTATACTGCACGTAAAACAAGGCCAGGAATGAGGATAAAACCACGGTCTGCAACCATTAATCACTGTGGGTTTGGCTCTCCCCCAGGACAGCGTATGGGCCACACCACGTACCAGGACTGTTCTTGATAAGCAGCCTGGATGCAGTCACCCCATTTTGGGTGGAGAAGAAAGCTTAGAAATGTGGATGCAAGTCATGCTGGGACACTTGCGCGGCCAGAAAACAGGCCTTGGCTTGTTCTACCTTGTAATTGAGTCCTTACACCAGGATCAAGCCAAACAGACTGTATCATTTGAGGAATGCAGCTATTTTGAGCACAGCTGATATTTGAGAAAGTGAGTGACACCAGTGAGAAAAAATAACAGACAGATGTTTACTGATTCAATCTTCACATGCAAAACTGTTGGTGCACGTTCAAAGTCATTTTCTGAAGATGTGTCTCTTGCTATCGTAATATCAGCAAACAGAAACCCACTGTACTTTCCCATTCACTGTGACTTGCTTATCCAGCTCCTCTCTATATTCCAGGAATACAGTTACTAATTTTAAAACAGCAAATGGATTTTTTTTTTCTCTCAGCACAGTTATAAGAAACATTTAATTTTACATTGCCAGTTTTCAAATATTCCTATACACTCTGGCTAGATAAAACAGTAAGGAGTTGGTGTAACTCCACGATGAATTAATGGGTTGTTCACTAGAGCAAGCTCTTATTTTCCTCTTTAGCAGATACTGGGCTAGACATTTTGGAAGAGTTTAATCAAAATCCTCATCAAAAGCCAAATGAGTGGATTTTAAAGAAAGTTTAATTACAGTGGTCAAACCACCCAGCATGATTTGTTTGATTTGATTAATGTAATGAGGAGCACATTTAATGAGAAATGCATTAATTCACTCGAACAAGTGGTTTTATCTGAGGTATTAAGCACCAGCCCAGATTATGTACAGCAGAAACTATTATAGCAAAAATTGACCGAGGTCAAGGCAGTAGTCATGCCGTAATTACAAGCTCTTGGCTGTAATCTACCGGTTGAACTTGCACAGTGCTCGTCATGACTGAAAAAGCAGGGTTCCCAATTTGAAAAAGCCCCCACAACACGGGGTTACACTTCCATTTCGCAGCCGAGATCTCCATCCCTTGCTTTTGAATGTTCAGAAGATTTGGGAACTGGGATTGTATTCCCCAGGTTCCAGATGGCTGCACATGCAAGTATCATTAGCTAATGATGAAACTAGAGCTCAAAGGACCTCCGACACCCCTTCACACCCCTAAAGGAAATAGTGTGCTCCCCATTCGCTGTCTGTTCTACCTCCTTCCTGTCCTTGTAGTGTTCTGGGGACACTTCTGTACCTAACCTTGAATGGTCAAGAGGCTGACTTTGAGGGGAATTATTTCCCTTTTGGGGAGGGAAAACTTATTGGAAAAGAATAAGAACTGGCTTCAAGCAGGAAACATTTAAGAAATAGAAGGGAAACTCTTCTTTATACCTTGCTCCCTTCATCCACCTTATTTAGCTAAACACCAGCCCCTATGCTCCAGCTTTCACTTTTCAGGTGGTTCCCTCTCCTTGGCTTCACACAGCACCCTCACCTCTGCCCTCCCCACTGGCATCTCTTCTCCTTTGCCCCTGCTACTTCTCCCTGCAGTTGCTAAGGCCCGTCTCTCTCCTGTGCTGCCCTGAGCATGTTCCCTCTTTGACTTCTGTCATGCTCCCGTGTCTGTATTCAGTGCCCAGCTTGCTATTCCTGCGGCGTCTGCTCTACCTCTGCGTGAGCTGCCTTTCCTGCTGCTTTGTACCGAGTCCATGCAGCACTGCAACAGCTTTGATTTTCAAGCGCTCTGCTTCTGAGCTTGCTCAGCTGCCTGAGCACTTTCCAAGCACAGTTGCACAGTGGACTTAAGCACTATCTATTGCTCTGTCTTAGCTAGCCCCAGCAGTCAGCAAAGGATGGCAGCTTTGAAATTGTTCCCTAACTGGGCAGGAGGCTGGTCCCGGGATCCTTCTGGGATAAATGCACACTGACAAGTGCAAATTGGCATGGAACAAAAAGTACTTACAAAAATTATATACAAAACAAACAAACAAACAACAAAAAAAACTGGAATCAGAGTCCATTGATTTTAGAGAAATCCTGAAACGTGCCTGTATCTGATGGCTGCACACCAAGAGAAACCTCTGAAATGTCATTGGCATATTAAATATTTGTGCAGAGAAAAGCATTAGCAGTGACTGCCTCACCAGTACACTCAACAAGGATGTTCCCAATGTAAAAACAATCCTGTCTTGGAAAAAGCTACCCAAGTAGCATATACAGACTCATTACGACAGCTGCCCCTTGATACCACATTTGGTACCCTTGAGTGGAATCTAGGCAAGAACTCATAAAGCACAAATTGGTATATCTTAAAATACATTTTCCCACTCTCTCTCAGCCTGGCCTTCAAGGAACCAACCAACCCTTCTAAACTTACCGTCTGGAGAAAATTTCCAAGGACCAATATATCTGGCTATGCTAAAGTGACAAATGCAAAAAAAAAAAAAAAAAGCAGTTTGTCTCCATAGCCTTTCACAGGAAACGTTCTCTACAACAGAACCATGAAACCCAGTAGATCCTCAGCATGGCCATCCCAGAATGTAAAACACTTTTTCCTATGTACCATGTGAACTCCCTCTGTACAACAGTGAACTCACACTAACAATTAGCATGTGAAAGAAACACTCTGTTAACAACAAGAGAATGTTTCTCAAACAGCTGTTCTGCTTCTGATTGCTCAGCCCTCATCCACAAAGGAATCCTACAAAAGAAATTGGAAAGACAAAGCTGGGTTTAAAATTCATAATATGACCAAAAACCATTGAATCCGACAACAGTGTTAATTTTATGGCATGTTACAATTTACCTCTGATACTGCTTGCTAATCTCATTTTCTGAGGAGATAATTATATGTGCATTTCTTCCACCCTGTGTTCTGCAGAGCTGAAGACCTTATTACCACTCCTCTTACTAACATCCTCTCTATTCCTTTAATCTCAAAGTACATGACTGATAATAATAATGACACTGAATTTAGACAAACTGCTTCCAATCTGTGCTCATCTGGCAGTTTGCTAGTTATGCCCATGCTTCTGTTTTTTGGCAATGACTAATATGACTAATCTTTGGCAATGCTCATTGCATTGATGTAGTACAATATTTGTGTCTCCCCTTTATCCATGTAGCTCAAAAAATCATAAATTTACTTCTGTGCATCCAAATTCAGTAACTTAAAGCTGTAACAGTTTGGGAAAGGTTAACCAATATCTTAGGCAGGAATTTGACATAAGTTTGCCTAGGAAATTTTGGTGTGTAGTCCCACATGAATTAAAATATATGGACCTACAGAATAGCTAGTTTTAGGAAGTATTAAATGTGCCACTACACAAAGCTCTGAGGTAATATGCAGATCTACCACCATGGCTGAATGCTATACACTTCCTCTGACTTGCAGAAGTACCAGAAGCCCTCAATGAACATTTGGCAGTCATTCTTCAAAAGCAAGCACCTAAATTTCACATCTGGGGCAGCAGTTTACGCCTTTCTTCTTTCACTAAAGGACAACCAGAAAATTCAAGGTAGGATTACATAAGGGCTTTAAAAACTTGTATTCATCATCTTGTGAAACTAGAGGCTGCCTGTGACCCTGATCATTTGTGAGATCTGTAACCTCAGCGTTACCACGTCCAGAGTAAATGTTTACCCTATATGTGTGCCTGTCACCATGGAAAAGCCTGGTGAACACACGGGAAGGAATATTTGCAGATCCAAAGGAAAAGCAAGCCCCCACATCTCTTCTTCATACTCATATACAAACCAGGAGTTTGCTTCCAGCAGGCCATTTAATCAGTGGGCTCTGCTAGGCAGCACGGAGATAACCCTCAGTGCTGATAAATGGAAGCTGTTAACCCAATGTAAACATTTGGTAAAAGGAAAACCTAAAAGGCAGAGCATGGAGAGCAGCTCTCCGCACTGGCTTTCTTCAGCCAGGTGCACGAGGGATGGAAATGTGGCTGCCAGGGCTGGCTCCTGAAGGGCTGACCCTGCTGTGAGCTGCTTTTGAGGCCCTTCTCCCTGCTCCACTGTGCCACGACAACATTTTCTGCAAGAAATACAGATTTTCGCAGAGTGGTAAAACTGCTCTGACCGCTCATGCATTGCAATGTTAGTGTGTCTGTGTCACCCGCCCTGCCGTAACTTTTGCCACAGTAATTGTCTGCTTTTGACTTGGCCATCTGGCTTTGATGTCCGAGACCCTGCTATAATGTCGTTCTGCAAATCTGTGAGATCTGGACACCAGTCACTGGAAGGAGGAGAGCAGCTCCCCAGACTTTGCATCCCAGTGGGCAACATGAGACCAGAGTGGTGGGGAAAGGACGAAGCGTGCAAACAACCTGAGGCATGGCAGGTGATGAAAACCCTCTTTTGCCCTCCGTGGTGGCCCTTACCTTCTCGTTCTTCCTCTCTTCAGCCTTGCCGGCGGGGCTGGGGCTGGCAGGGCCACCCAAGGGCCCGCCACCCACCTCGCCATTGAGGTGGGCTGCGCTGACGTTGGGCGGCGTGATGGCGGCGGCGGCGGAGGTGAGGGGGATGAGGGGCCGGGCCCCCGGGGTGGGCGGCTGGTGGCCGTGCTGCGGCGAGACGGTGGGGTGAGGCCGGATGGTGGCGGCCGGCAGGCGGGAGGGCGAGCTGGGCGTCCGCAGCGGCGAGACCGTGGCGGTGGGACGCTCCGGGGCTGGTGCCGGGGGGTGAGCTGCGGAGGGAAGGCAAAGTGAGACCTGGTTCCCCGCCATGCTGCCAGACCCAGCCCCTCGCGTGCAGTCACTGCCATGAGGCTGCCGGAGAGCTGCAGCGCTTAACTTTCACTGAGGATATCTCAGCATGAAAGTGCTTTGGGCAGAATACTCGAAATCCCCCTCCTGGCTGTGACAGGCCTGTCTGCAGACACCTAAATGGACTTTCCTCCTTAGCGGTGCCATAGGGGTACAGCCTTGCTATCTACCTCCATGCATGGAATAAATAAGAAGCCTTCCCAATTTTTTAAATACCTATTCTTATTCCAGCTGGGCTGTTTTCCAAACCACTTTCTAATGTTGTTGTTATTTCGGTGAAATTTTCTGGGGCATTGCAGTGTGGGAGCTAAAGGGTTAGCCCAGATGACCTCGCAGAAGGCAATTACAAAGGGAGGTCTCTTGTTTCAGCCTTAACAAAATGATCAACAGCACATCACTGTGCTGTGCAAGATAAATTAAGCTGGAATCCACTGGAGAGTTTCTGAGATCAGCCTCATCTCTGCTAGCGAGGCCCCTGGGGGACCATGAAGTGCCTTTTAGCCTTGCTTGCCCTGATGAGCACGCCCTGCCTATAACCACCAGGAGCCAGGAATCGGTGCTCAGCTGTTTAATGGTGACCACGACTCACTGCTGAGGTCACCTCCCCAGGGATCTGGGGGCCTGTTGCATGCTTCATGTTTCAAGAAGTGTGACAAAGCTCCAGGTCCGTTCCCACAATGACCTTTCTTTCGACTTCCAGGTTGGTTGACTGCTTAGGTTGCTACGCACACCTCCATTTCAGGTAGGTACAGAGCAGAAGCTGAGTCCACACTCATCCCCCCACTTAAATGATTAATTGGTATGACCGGCTGGAAAACACCCATTTCACAAATAATTTCAAAGTTTCATAATCAGGTTCAGTTCAGCACCATGTGAGCTTTTGAACATTTTTCTGAGGACAACCTATTCACCCACATTGCAGTGGCCTCCCTTGCTGGTCAGGGCATCTACCATCTACCTGGAACACGAAAGCACAGCATCCAGTCATTGCGTACTGCCCATGCTATGCAGAGAACAGATCTAGGCAGCAGACTGTGCTCTTTCTTTCTCATTGCAGCCTGAGCCAGGACAGCTTTCTGGTTGAAGTCTGGTTGAACGACATCCATTCCTGACAAAAAGCTTTAATTCCGACAAGTCAGCTTTTCTTTGACCAAGAAGCATTTTTCTGGAAAATTTCTGACCCTCTCTGATCTGTGGTTTTCTTAAAATTCATCTGAAGGATACATTTTTACACAGGACCAAAAGCAACTACTGGAGTTCACTCAGTGTATAACTAAACAATAATACCAGAACAACTCAAACCACTTTTTAATATATATATATATATATATATTTCTGTTTGTTTCTATGGTTAGTAATGGCACCCATTACCAGGGATTAAAATGGCAAGGCGTGCCATTTGTCACACTTACTACACCAGCTGTGCACTCCTGCAGTCAGGAGGGAATTTAATCCCCCAGCCTTATGCCATATGATACTGAACTTGATGGGCAGGAGATCATCAGATTAGCACCTCCAAAGTTTACATGATTCTCTCACAGTAACTCTCTGACTATACAGCATCTCTTTTTGTTTTTACCGTTTCTCATAAAAATCAAACTATCATTAATTGGTCTTGCAGTGATTTTACCAGGTAGCATGAAGAAGGGCCTAAAAGTTATTATAGACCCCTTTAAGACTATTCTTACTATTATTTACCTTTTCTCCTCTTCCCTGGATTACCAAGAACATATATTGGGAAGTGTAATTCATTTCCAGAGAGCCAGATAGGGCACCACTGGTTATCTTGAAGCAATTCTCTAATAATTTTTCTGTTTGGAGCCTGTGTAATGCATGACCTCTGCTGCCAGAAATCTAATTTTTCTGGGATAGTTAAGCTTGCGGGGTCAAGGTTTTGTACCTCTGGTTGTAGGGAGGAATGTCTTTCCTAATTCTGGAGGAAAAGCACTGTAATGGAATTTCACTACATGTACCTGGATGCTAAAGACTGATTTGATAATTATATTGTGTATCTTACTTTCATATAGTCCTCCATGTTTCCAGACACAAAGGAAACAGAAAGCATGGAAAACAGAAAAAAAAAAAAAAAAAAAAAAAGAGAGAGAGAAAAATCAACTGTGAGCAGGACTCTCACATTTTATTCTGTAATTTCATCTGCTTACTGTTATAATGTATGCCTTTGCTCTGGGATCTCTGGATCTGGACTGTGCTGCATCAAACATGCTATTAATTAGCAATGTTCACTGAAGGCTATTTTTGTTCTACACCACTCATATTTCATTTTGGGTGTATTCCTACATTAGTGGCCTTGTGCAAAATTGATTTGTTACTCATGCATATTGCAAGCCAACAGAAAACGTGATTTGAATACCGTGCCAGCTTCCTTCTCTTGGAAGGCTTTTCAGAAAGTGAATGTGCATTGCCCTGTCCTGCATGACTGTAGAGCCCTTCTGGAAGGGCTGGAGAAGTCCCACGTAGGAGGCTTCAGAGCTGTCTTGTGGCCTGTGGATTACACTGCTTGCTGGCTCCTTGGCATTTTGAGATGTCAGAGTTGACCTGGAAGAGCAGCCTTAAATCTGGGATGCTGCTGGAGGTATGGCACAGCAGCACCGTGGATGGAAGGCGTGAGGTGAAATGATCCATCACCTCGGTTTCGGGGCAGCCCGTCTGCCTGCTGGCATGGGCACAGGACACACCAGGAGCTCCTAAATACTGGGCTGACACAGGTTTGCATGCTGACACTGGGGGCACACAGCACAGAGGCACATCCTACACTGCTTAGCACCCTGCACACCTTGCCCAAGGGGGGACATTTCTGCCATTGCGCCACAGGAGCAGGAGGGCTTTTAACAGTGTGTGGCTTTAGGGGAAAACAGCAGCCCTCTAAAGCTGACAAAAAGAGGATAAACAGATTATTCCCCAGCGTGGCATGGACGGCATGTAAAGTCCTGCCAGTGTTTGCTGAGCAGAGTTTGCCCTGTTCAAGACTCAGATTCACATGTGTTTGATTACATTTTCTTGCCTTTGGCGTGGACTGTGTAGGAGGTGAGATTAGACGGTCATAATGGTCCCTTCTGGCTTCAAAAGGTACGAATCTGTGACTTACACTGTATATTTCTCATCTGGGCCTGCTCTGTTTTGTATCTGAGACCTCAGTTTTCAGCAGTCACAGTCCCTACTGATCTGCCTTTGTAAACACCATGGCTCAAGTCCCTATAAAATATCAGAAACAAAATGCTTTAAATTTTACTATGAAGTTCCACCGCAGGATTTTGTTTTACTTTATTCAACATCAGAGCAGTTTAACACCAGGGAAAGGGGGAATAAATTGTGCTCCAGAAAATTGTGCCGTACATCAAAAAGGAAACCGAGAACGAACAGAGCCCCCCTGGTGTGAGAAGCTCTTATTCCCGTCTCAAAAAAAGGTGGCAGTATTTTCCAGATCTCTTGCTTTATCACTAACACCGGGTCCCGTTCTGCCTAACAAATACCTTTCATCCCTGAAGCCCAATGAAATGCTTCTTAATTTTAAGTCGCACCATTACTTGCTCTGTGATAAGGGCAGTATTTTTCCTTCAGCATGCCAACCGGACTCAGAACTGTTAATCTCCTTAGTATGCAGGGTGCTTCTTTCGCTCAGATAAATTGTATAAATATTTGTAAACACCATAATCTATTCCAGCTGTAGCAACAGAACAATCTGAGAAACACAACGTGGTTCCCAGAGATCAATAGAAGCCCATAAATATTACGAGCAAATAAAACGTACCCTATTCCACATTGACCGAGCTGTGACTGAACTGAGAGCCCGGCGAAGGCAAGCTATGGGGCCGGGCGGCCCGGGGAGGCTGCTGTACGTACCCATCTGCATGGCGTTGCGGGCCTGGCCGGCCGGCTGCTGGGCTGAGTACCTCAAGCAGTTGTTCAGCTGCGGAGAGGCCGCCTGGAGCTGGGGATGCGTCTGAGGCGCCGTGATGGGAACGACCGGCCTGACAGCCGTGGCGGTGGCGGCGGTGTGAGCGGCCCCACCGGGGTGGATGGCTCCGGGAGCCCCTTTGGCTGCCGCCCCGGCTCCGCCAGCCCTGGGCTGCCCAGCTCCCACCGGCACCCTGTGTGGAGATGGAGCAGTGTCAGCACACTGTGGAGACCCCGATACCCAGCCACCAGGGTGGTGTGCACCCCAGTTACTCAGGGGTCTCAACATGACACCCCCTCAGGTATTAAACAGAGCTACGCGCAGTATTTGTACCCTTACAGGATGCGGTAAGCATTGCTGGTGGACATTGTCACCCCTTCACCCTATGGGAAGAAGTGCAGGGTGAAAACAGAAAAAAATTCCCATATATATATATATTTCCTTAAGCTCCTCATCCATCTGAATAGTTTCTAGTGAAACCACAAATCTAAATTCAGAAGAAACGAGTATCACCCAAATGTCATGTTGTGTGCCAGAGGCTATTTTACAGGCAGTAATGGACCAATAATTAAAACAGACTTGGGGATCTTTTCGTAGGACAGAATCTGCATACTGCCCCACAGGGGGAAAAAAGATGGATGGCAGCAACTTTGTGTGTGGCTTTTGAAGGGGACCAAAAAGCAGCAGACTTGGCAGGGGTTGGCTTGCCTGAGCTCTTACCCTACCTGCACAACCATCCCTAGCATAGACTTGCTGCGGAAATACAGAAGGGAAGGGAATGCAGCTGACCTTCCTGAAAAGGAAATCCAAACAATAATCGACCCTTCTTCTGCTGCTCTCTTTAACTGCACGTGTAGCTCTTGTCTCATCTGAGTGACTGGGGAGAGACCTCAGCGGGGAGGAATGAGGCCATGCAATGAGTTCAGCCTAAAGCATGCCACATTCCTCTTACCACTGAGCTGGAGACTCTTTGACCAGGGCAGGAGGACAGCAATGGACAAAACTGCTTGCTGCTTAGCAGCTCTTGCTGAGTTTCTTACTCAGGTTTCTGAGTAATTTCCCAGTAGGAGATGCTATGAAACAGAGGGATCATTTTGTGCTGAACTCTTCTCCTTGGCTGCTCCGTGTGCCAAGGTCCTCTTCGAGGAGAGGGCAGCTAAGGGGACAAGATGCAGAGCAAAATGTGTAGGAAATGGAAATGAGGCAGTGTAGGGGGTGAGCAAGGGAAGAGGGGATAACAGAAAAGGGGCAAGACCAACATACAAGGGTGGGAATGGGAGAACTACTGGGGACCAAAACTGTTGTGTGAGAACAGAGAGAGGAGTAGAGCAGAAAGAGGGAGAATGCTGAAAAATCCGGTGCAATTCAGAGGGCAGGAAAGACTGGCGGAGCAATTCCAAGAAAAAAGTGGCAAGAGGAAGAACCAAATGAGTGAAATTCTGACAGAAAGAGGCCAAAAGACAGGCTGGAAGATATACGCAGAAAAGTGAAAGAAATGAAAAGTGCAGAAGATAGCAGTCCCCTCTGCCCCCTCTCCCCCAAAAGAAAATTATAGGAGGAAAACCAACACTGTAGCGTCATAAAATCCAAACAGGGTTTGCCTAGATTATTATTTTTTAAAAGTCTGATTTTTTTTTTTCTTCAAATTTTTTTCATCAGCCTTCAAGCGGGGAAAGGCTAGGAATCCCACCAGATGGAAATCTCAACTGTCTGTCATCTGCCACGAAGAGCTGGCAGGGTAGGAGCAAGGTTCGGCTGGGGCTGTCTTGGCCATCTGTGCTAGATTGGGTTTGCCAGAAAAGCACGCCTAGCAGTCCGCCGAGGGCTGCCTTCAGGCAAGCAGGCACACCGACAGGTACAGAAACTGTATCTGTGATGCCAGTAGAGCTGGATAGATGCTGGATGTGGCAGATTTTCTTTGCTGCCCTGCCCTGTGCCTGTCTGTCCACCTAGATGGTCTTGCCCGTTTCCCACTGTGTTTCCATTATGGAGCTTATACATCTAGTTCACTGGTCAACTTCTTTTTCTTGGGTTCTGTAGGGAGTGCCAGAAAAACATGTATGAATCTAATCCTCCGCTTTGCTGTCAAAACGAAGGGGAACAAAGTAAGTTGAATGTGCTGCAAATAGGAGATTTTGTTGCTATCAGATTTTTCTTGCTGTTCTCACTGAGGGTGATTTACACAGGAACTTAATTAGCTCACAGGATCATAAATATAACCATAAAGCTGCTTTTGGGTTTTGTGGAAAGGACTTTTGCCCTTTAGCACTTCTCTGTGTCTTGTTCTAGCTGTGACATGCTGCATTTAATAAAGTCTTGCTGATTCAGATCAACAACACTTCAGCACGAACCTCTTTACTAATTAAGAGCTGAAGAGGCACAGAGTGAAGGCAGCCAAGGGGCTCTATAAAATCAGGTAAATACATTTAAGTTGATGAACAGTGAAGCCCCCATGAATTAATGCATTTTTTTATTATTATTATTATTATTTTTAGGACTGTCAGCAGGCTTAGTCATCATCTTCTCATCTGCTCTTAATTTTAGATCTTGCCCAGTCCACATATTACAAAGTTCATATAATCTGAAGATGGAACAAACCTGGAGCGATTTTTCAAGATCAACACTCTCTGAGTGGTGGGGTGCCTTTCTCTGGGAAGGACCAAGAGATGGTGGGGACTCTGTGCATTTGGGAGAGAGCACTGACAGCTCGTGAGAAGGGGCGAGCTTTGCAAACCCAGGGTGGCTCTGAAGGAGAGATGGGCATACACATGGCAACGCTTGCCTGCAAGGAGCAGTGGGGTAAAACAGCTGGGGATACACTCATGAACTATCTCCTCAGCTTGCAGATTATTTCAGAATTGTCAACTTGGATTTCAGAAAAAAAAATAAATAAATTAGATGAGGAGCTACTGCAAAGCAATCCACAAGCATTGCTTGCTTTGTTTAATACTGGTATATGTCCAGTGGTTTTGTCACAATACCAAATCATTAGCAAACAGATCCTGTGTGATAGTAAAAGCTGGGCACATCAGACTTTGTAAAGCTGGGGGTTGTAAATGCCATCTTCTAACAAAACCAGACAAGTCTGAGAGTGTGGATGACTCTGATGCTGCAACCCACAAATCACATTACCCGAGTCTGCAATGAACAATGCTGCCACTGGAAAACTTGTGGTAGGGGGAATGTGATTGAAAAGTGGAGCCGCCTTGTTTTCAGCATCCTCCAGCCACAGAATGCCTCCACCCCATCTCAGGCACCCCCACCCTGGCCGGCGGTCCTCACCTGGAAACAGGTGTCACGTAGTTCCCTGGGAAGACCCCGGACATGCCGCTCCTCAGGGACGTGCCCTTGAACCAGCCGTCCTGGCACTTCTCGATGACCCGGTACATCTCGCCTTTGCGGAGCTCCAGCTCGTCGTTCTTCTGAGGCTTGTAGGCGTACAGGGCCAGGTAGCTGCGGGGAGAGGTCGCACACGAAGAAAGCACACAGCTGACGTCAGCCACCGCCTGTCCCACCTCGACTCCAGCCCCACGGAGCAGAAAGTGAGCAGAAACACTGCTCAGAAAGAGCAGTGGAAAAGGGACATCGTTACAGCAGAAGGAATGGCAGAGAGATCAACTGGGCGCTGAGACAATACGGGAATAGCTAATGAGATTAAAGAGAGGGGGTAATGTAGAGATCAGCGAGACACACTTCTCACCCAGGGTGAAGCCAAACACTGCCACAAAGCGTCACTCAAGAACCTAGCAGGAATTTCAGAAGGAGAAGGCAACTGCAGTCCGAGTAACCAGGGCCCAAACAGGAAGGCTTGTCAAAGCCTAACACCTGGACGAAGCACATGTTCATATCCTTCAGGGCGCAAGCCACCTCCATTGTGAATTTTCAGAAGAAACTTTTCTTTTGGGTAGGCTATTTACAAATGCTTTAGGCAGCTTTTCTTGCAATTTCCTCTGTGCTATTTGTTCTGGCTAGTTTTAGAAGCACCACACTGAACTGTTCTAATCCCTTATGGTAACACTTGTATTGTGTGGGCAAAACAACAAGTGAGGGAGGATGAATTTTACAACAGCATTTTTGTTGACGTAAGCTAAGTGGTAGGATTTGGCTTTGGATGTTTTGTATGCAAGCATACTCATAAATATTTAATGCAGTTCCCAATACGTAGAACTTTTTATTTATTTAATTATAGCTTTTATTTATTCCCTTTGTTTAGAATCTTTCTTTTTATCTTTTGTTTTGTTCTTCTGCTACTACTTCAGGGATGTGTCTGTTGTGAAAATGGCTACAACTTAAAGTCCCTAAAGGTACTCTTTCTGTTTAGAGAGAGCCTTGTTGAAAATTAAGAATGATTGCTTACGCTTTGTGGAATAACGGAAAGTCTGGATAGGATAGCAAGAGTCACATGTAGAACAACATTTCTTTTGTAAATACCTTTTTTTTTTGGTACTGTCACCTTTCTACAAATGCAAAAGGGATTTCTGGCAATTCTTGATCAGGGTTGTGCCTTGAGTTCTTGTTTATTTGTTGCTTTTTTTTTTGTCTCTGTGTCTGACAGGTAGTGCAGAGAGTTTAGGACAAATGGGGAAACAGTTATGGAAGGTGCATTTACACTACAAAGTGCATCAGGATGCTTTTAGGCTCAGGGGTGGTTGAGTAGAGGCTTGCTGCCCACCTTATACTTGCAACTTCATAGTTGCAAAACAGAAATAATGAAAACTATAATCATTGTGATTTTAGACTTGTAGCCAATAAAAATGATACATGGCTTTTTACTTCTACCTCCTAGGAAATATGATTGAGGAATAAATCCTGTTAGTTTTCCTAATTCTCCTTTATGGTGCCAATAGATTTCCTTATTTTTATTCTGAAGGCAGTAAATAAACAGTAGTAATGAGCAGAATATGAAATATTTGGTAACAGCTCCTCAGGGCATCCTTAGGCTGATGTGCCTGACCGTATTCACCATTTGGATAGGGTACAAAGACCCAATCAAAAATTGTATTTCATTAGTCAACAGATGGGAGAAACCATCCTGCACATCTTTTGTTTAGCCTATATAATCTGTATCATCAGGTGGTCCCAGGCAGGTCTGTTGTTGTTCACCTGATGGAAAACCCGAGGCTACATACGAACTGCAGAACATTAAAATGCATCACCCTGACATGAAATAAGGTTACATGCTTCAGTGCTAATCCTTCAGCACAGTGCTGTGCTAGGACATAACAGAAAGTGCTAGGAACTGTGCTCACTTAAGGGAGTAAAAAGAGTGGCTTTGGCTATGTCTTTTTAAATTGCTGCTTCAATATGGCTCGTATTCATGAGCTATGAGCAAAGTAGGAGTCAAGGAGAGAGCATTATAGACTGTTACACTCACTTGGGCCTTTTCCCAAGGGGCTATATGTAATAATGTAATTTACAGATTGAGGTGTTGGAAGAAGGTGTAAGGAAAATTACCCTAAGATAGGTGGATCGTAGGCTGCTTTGCCTTGCAGCTGACCCCAGCTCTCCTATGAGTTTCTTTCTGTTCCTCCCTGCTAATTCCCCCAGCTCAGCCTCCTGTAAGCCTGAATAACCAATAAGCACATACTCAGGACAGAGAACCAAAATCCTTGCTGAGACTGAAGGAAGATGTACAATAGCCCAGCCTGGACTCCATGCCAGAGCCAGCCTGTCTCCGTAATACTAAACCAACAAAAACTGTGTGTGATAACCCTGCAGTAGGTCCCTGGGACAACAACGGAGGCAATCAGCGCTTTCTCAATGGACCATGTGAAAAATGTCACCAGCCAACTCTCCATGGCCAAGATGAAAGTGATGGAACAACGATCTGTAACCCTGGAAGATGTAATTATTCTGGGCAATGTGAAACAGTGAGACTAACAGGGAGAATGAGCTAGAGGAAGCCAAATCTTCATAAAAAGTTCCCTAAAAAATGCCTATGCAAGAAAATATCTCCCACTCTTGGCTTTGGGGAGCTGCCCGTGACTCCAGTTATAATGCAAAACCCCCATGGCTCTGTCTAGGACTGTGCTTCTCTGGGTCTGGTACAGCCTTCAGAGAACACTTCCTCTTTGGCTGGAGCTTGGCTTGCAAATGCAAAATGTCAGACTGGATTACAAGGATGCTTCCCAGGGGAGAGAGGACAGGAGAAGTGTGGGAGGGAGCAGGGGAGGCTCGCTGAGCCACAGAGGCAGGGGTATTGCCAGCCAGCTGGCAATTGGCCTGATTCAGCAGCTAAATACCAGAAATACTGCTGATTATGGCACCATTTGAAATAATTTTTTGCCTCACTCCGTGTCACACAGGCCCCGCGGGGTGGCTATAGGGTGACGGTGTGAGCTCTCCACAGTGCAGCCGGTGATGTTGGGTGTCCCCAGGTATGCAGACCTCACTTTGGATCCAAAAAACTATTTTACCTTGGATCTGTTCCAACTCCCCTATTCTCCTTAAAGCAGTTTTCCTATGTTACTTTAAGATTTTATTTCTGAATTCAGATATCATTTTACTCATATCATAACACTGGTATTCACGCGTATGTGTGTTTATATAGCTCTCCTGCTTATATAAAGCATATGTGATCAGAGGAAAGGGTTGAGTAGCTTGACAGGTACCAAATAAGCCAACTGGACTCAGAGAGATTTATTATAATGAAGCCTATCATTTTTGTTCTGTACCTAGTCAACCTTCTGTTCTTCCACATACCATTTAACAAGCTCCTATGCCCATGATACTCTTGCACTTTAAACGTTCACTAGATGCCTGTGTTTATGGTACTGAAAAAAAATGTAATTGGGTCATTTTTTTCTAGTTAATGATGAGCGTATCAGGTGTTTGATTGCCTAGGACTACACCTTTGTAAGAGCTTTAGCTGAAGGAAGAAGCTCTCTCTAGCTGAGAGGCATTCTGTTTGCTTCACAGTGATTCATGCAGCTGTAATAAATATACCAGGAATCTAAAAGGGCTCATAGAGAAAGGGGAGTCTTGCTTTTCACGACTGTTTTTTCAGACTTAATGGGCACTGGGTCATGTAAGAAATCATGGTGTCTCTCTTCTCAGAGTGCTCCTGAGCTGAGATTCAGGCTTGCAGATTTCAAACACATGCACACACAATTGGAAGCAAAGAGTCAGCAGTGAGTGAAGTGAGCTGTCTGCTTACATATTGAGGGGGAGCTGGACCTTCGGTGGTATCCCCTGATCTCCAATTATTGCACTTGTCCTTGGACCAGCCACTGTTCCAATTGAAGAGGAATCCTGAAATATTCAAGGAAGAACATATAAGGATTAAGGTGAAGCCCACTGTTTCCTGAAGTGTTATAGGGTGAAGGCACAGAGGAAAAAAAAACAAACACAACCTTTATCAATTCCTGGGCTCTCTACCTTCATAATTCTGCATTAAAGAAGACATCTTTTAGCCTTACACATTCCAGAAATACATTTTTGACACAAGGGATATTAGCTTATTAACTGCATTTCCATGTACCTGTCAGAGAAATTCAGTTATCCCCTGCACACAAATCCTAAAAGTTCTAGAAAGCAAAACTACTTGAACTGCTTTGTAAAACCAGCTCAACATGTACATCTCTGCAGCACTACCTTCTTTGATAAAGGTAACCTTTTCCCTCAGTAGCTTGTTTTTTCATTTTTTTTTTCTCCTTTCATCAATGACTTACAGATCTATGGAGAAGATACTATTCAACTTCCAAAATGCAGTCTCATCTCTGTATATGGTTTTTGTCCTTAGAAATACTCTCCTTGAGGAAAAGAGGCAGCTGACAGCACAACCCAAAAGTAGTATCAGGAGTATCTCTGAATGGAGAAACTAGGAGTCTGCTACTCTTCTACCACATCAAATATATCACCTCTCTCATATAGGGAACCAGGCAGATATGTTTTCCAGCTAGTAATGTTGAAAGACAAATCTAAATGCAATCATTCTATTTTCAAAGTTAATGCTGAGCCAAAGTATGCAGGGCAAAATCTTTTGAGTTGTCTCATCAAAGTTCCCACTCATCTATGAAAAAGATGAATTCTGTCTGGAAACCTCCTCTGAAGTAACGACAGGAGCAGTAGCAACAGGTCTTTTCTGCAAATACAGGATGGAGTTGGGCTGATGGGACTTGCAATGGTTTACTTGAGCAAAAGGTTTTTATAGGAAGTCCAGCCAAATGCTGAATGCACGTCCGTACGTAGAATGGATCCATAAAGTAGTATTCAAAGTTTATGTACCAACTGCAGGTTCAGACAGAGCCTCTTCCATACAGCAAATAATCTGAGTGGTTCACAGACCTCCAGTGCAGCTTTTCTGTTTCCAAATGCTATCTAACAAACAGTAAATATTGATCTACTTTGGGAACAGAAACATAGGGACATTTTTTGCACTTACAAATGACACCGAATTAAGCCAAGACACACATTGCTACTTAATTAATGGATTTCAAGGTCACCTCATTCCAGAGAAGCCCACATAATTATTACAGTGTCATGTCTCGATATTGCACTGTTAATTTATATTGCTCTGCTGAATATTAACACAGTATCATTAAGGAATCAGGCAGCAAACTATGAAGGCTGCTCTGTGATTCCACAGCTTTTGGCAACAAGCAGCAAGCTGTCTCCTCTCTCACCAATATCTATGCTCCATCATGAAGTTGTAGTGACAAGTACATCTCCTTTTTCTCATTATTTCCCCTCACTTTCTGGCTGCTTGCTCGAACCAAGGAAGGTTCCAGGCAGCTCTTAGTCCTATGTGTAAAAGTAAGCATTCTTTCCAGTTCCGTGACTAAGGCTCTATTAATCCTGCCTGTCATATCAGTGAGATAATATCAACCCACCCAAAAATGTTAGGGATAGCTGGAGCGTGATCCCTCACTCATTATTTTGAGCTTGTTAATGGGGTTAGGGATCGAGGAAGATGCTGAGCAGAGAGGCATGGCAAATGCCTCACCCAAGAGGCAAGTGAGAAACCAGCTGGTGCAAAGTTTTTCATGTTGTGCCAACTGTACGTCCACTCAGAGCTGGAGAAACTGCCTCCAAAACAGCAGAAAACAGATCAGAACCCGCCCTTTTCTGGTATGACAAAACACTTCATTTTTACCTCACATGAAAAGCTGGAGCTGAGTGAACAACCTCAGGGCGAACTGTATATGCAGACAAGATCTCAGCAGTGTAGGACACGTGCTATCCTTTCCTGAGCTCATACGGTCCTCTCAAGCCCGGAGAGCAGCATTGCTGCGTTAGCATCAGCCATTCACTTGTTTGCACTGACGCTGGTGGCCTGTGCATCATCTATATGGCTAGAAGCACGAGCCCAAACGCTTCTTATTTGCTGTTATGCTTGTACTAACATACAGGCCTAGGGATTAAGACATCATATAATTGTCAGTTAGCGTTGCTTGATGACAGTGTTGCTTTCTTCCCTTGACTAATCCCGAAGAAATCTCTGTAGCCCTCTACGTTCTCTACCCACTTGACAGTCAGTGTCTTGCCTGCAATCTGTCGCTGTAATATTGCTGCATCTGGCGCTACCCTGGACCCTACAAACAAGTGCATACAAACTCTAAATCAGTGCCTGCTTCCTCACCGTGCTTCAGTTTTTCCTTAGCTGCTCCCCCCACAGCCTTTGGCACGATGGGTTACCTGCCAGCCTGCCTCTGCCCCTGATGGTCATCACCAGATTTCGCTCCACAGGACCCACTGGCCTTCCACGGCACCGAATCCACAGACTGACTTCTGTGAGAGACGTGGCTGTTATTTTTTCATACTTTTGATTACTTTGTGGAAGCTTTCCTTTCCCCTTTCCCTTTGCAGGGTGTATGTGGGTCCCTGCAGCTGCTGGTAACACTAACAGCCCTCCTGGAGCACACAGCAGGCCTTCCTCCATCACTGCAAGCAGCAGGGCTTAGTTTGTTTTCCTCCTTTATTTAGCCCTGGAGCCAGGTTGTAGTTTTGCTATTGTGATCTAAGGAACAAGGTACTAAACACGCCCTCCTTTCTTCTTCATCTGCTACAGGGAATGGGAACCGGAGGCAGTGCTCTGATACTTTGTTCTCTGTTGGATACCTTTAGGAAGGTCCATGTGCCACATCCATCCTTTCCCCTCCTGATTAGGAGGACATTTACCCTAACGTTGGTGTGCAGCTTTCTGAACTAGACACTGCCAACTCTCGTCCCAGGTACTTAGGTTGCTAAACAGCCAAATCTGACTTCTTAGCAGGCATCCTCCGAGTACCACTCACCACGCCTGATGCTCTCAGCTCAACAACAATAGCTCTCCTCTTCCCCAGGTCAGTCTGGGCCCAGCTGCCAGCCAGCTGGAAAAGCTCCTGCCCAAAGGCACACTGAGGACACCTCCACACCAAGTCCTGTTTCTTCATACCCAGTGAAGGGACTAGAAAACAAGACTTGAAGAACAGCTGAGGGAGCTGGGGGTGTTTAGTCTGGAGAAGAAGAGGCTGAGGGGAGATCTCATCGCTCTCTACAAATACCTGAAAGGAGGCTGCAGCAAGGACAGTGTCAGACTTTTCTCAGGTGGCAAGTGACAGGACACAAAAAAACAATCTCAGGTTGCTCCAGGGGAGGTTTAGATCAGATATAGGGAAGAATTTCTTCACAGAGAGGGTGGTCAAGCATTGGAGCGGGCTGCCCAAGGAGGTGGTAGAGTCGCCATCCCTTGAGGTATTTGAAAGACGTGGGGACATGGCACTAAGGGACATGGCTTAGTGGTGGCACTCAGGGTGATCTTGAAGGTCTTTTCCAACCTCAGTGATTCTGTGATGTGCAGCCGAGGTACATCTCTGTACCATGGAAGGCTAAATCCTGAGTAAAACCCCCAGATGACTCCAATAAAACTTTTAGATACTTAAATAAGTAATGGCATCAGCCATTGTTCAGGTTGCATCCGAAAGGAAGAGACCCACAGCTAGCTGACAAGACTGAACTTTCCAGGCGACTGTGCAGCCTGAGGGTCGACATTTCCTGGTGGGAATGAATAACACGACTTCCTCAGGAGTCACTGAGATGTGTCTAAGCTCAGGCGGGTCTCATTCCTCCTCCAGCTGGTAAGTATTATTTACAAGAGAACTACAGCAGCATCAAAACAAATCACACTTTAATGTATATGTAATGATATATTTCTATTACAGTTTATAGCATATACCCCTGAGTAAATAATACGCTGCTGAGAAGTTGCTGCCTCTTGTGTCAGCCCTGACATATATTTAAAAACAACCAGCCTGGCAAAACATTACTGACAAGCCCAGAGAGACCAGGAAAATTAAAGGTAATAACCACTCATCTGGGCTGAAAGTTCATTTCAAATTCATTGCCTTTCTCTCTTCCCATCCATACTTCTACGAAAGCACGAAGATCAGTGCTCTGGACTTCCAGCATAAACTATCTTTTTCTCTCCATTGGAGATTCGCTTTAGATTTTCACTGGTACTTTAAGGCCATATTTGTGGCTTAATTTAGAAAGACATGGTGCCTACGGGGATTAGGGAAGTGTCTTGCGAAAGCACGGGACTCAGACTTGGAGGGGAATAGAAGTCATGAAGACAGTGATAAAAGTAGGAGTGGGGTACGGTGATATTGCAGGTTGCAGCAGCCTTCACAGAAAAATAATTGCTGCTGCTATCAGACGAACGTTCTTATCATTGAGAAAATCACCAAGCAGAAATCTCTATTTTGACTTCAAAGCGAATCCAGCACTGTCTCACCATGGGGCACTTATCACATTCATTAATTCACAGGAAAAATTCTTTTAATGTCATGAATGCATATTTACAGCTTACTTTAAATTTCTCTTTAGCATTACTTAATAATAAGAGAAAAACACTCAAACATTCAACTCACATAGGCCGATATACCGTCCTCTGAAAATACCACAAAAAATAGCCTAATGGTCTTTAAGATTCCTGTGACTTGTTTCTCTAATTCACTGACTCCATAAAACAATGACGCTGGCAATCACTTCAGGCCTTAATGTTCCCAGAAATAATGTATAAGCACTTAATGCATGGCGGTGCCACCCAGTATTGATGAAAAGTGTTACACGCAAGATCAAATAGCCTCATCAAATGCTAATTACCAAAGCGGGAGCAGAAATGGACTTTCCAATTCTAAAGTAAGACTTTCTCTTCCTTAATGGTATGTGTGTAAAAACAAACAAATGTGCACGACGGCAGCTGCAGCCGCGTAAATTCCTTCCTGCAAAAACTGGAGCTAAATTTCCCTAATTTAGTATTTACTGAGAGGTTCTTACAGCCTGTGAGTGACTATGGCTGGGGATGGCGGTGAGGCAGGATATTACGCCAGCCTGTTCTAGCACCACATTGGCCCCGATTATTTTTTGGTTCATAATAGGTCAAAAGTTCTAGACCATGTCTTCTGTGAATTGGAGTTACTCACGGAATTACAGAGGGCTGGAAATGTCACATAAATGCATTTCCTGAGCTTACATTTCCACTATCTTGCAGTCTAAGGATGGTTGTAAATTGGAGAGAGGAGCCCAAATATTTTTTGTCGTCTTCTTCCAAATGTTCATCTGACATTACCATCCATAAGAACGCTGATTATTCTGGTTTGCAGCTTCTCAGTTTCCCCAAATGAGGCTTAATTAAGCATTATGTGGATGAGCATCATGAGAATTATATTTTATTCAGTGTTGTTTCTCAATCAGAATAACCCTTTAGGCACTAAGCACTGGTGTCTAGCTCTCCCCTATGGGCGTTTAAATGGTTTTATAGTAAATAGATTCTTGCAATTTGGGGATCAAACAACATAAAAAATCAAAGGAAGAGAAACAGGAAAGCTTAAAGTGAAGGCTTGACCTCTAAAACATGTTAATTTTATCCCGAGTTCATAATTACCCTCTTGATAATTGAACAACAAACTCATCAGGATCCTGTGCAATGGCTCCTGTAGGAAGTCCCCCTCCAGGGAGATGGTAGCAGTAAACAAATAAACAAAAACCCCACACGGACAAAAAGGGAAAAATACACACTGCAGTCACTTCTGCTAAAATGTCATGCATGTACACACGGAGTGTGTCAGATGGACTGCATTTTGTGGTGCAGTGTAAATACCAAGAGGCTGCCTTGCTTGCTCTTGAGTCTTCCAAATCAGTAGCTGACTGGCAGGTAGCGTGAAGCCTCAGGATTCGCCCTGTGCAAAAATTATTTCAGTGGTAAAATGTTTTTGGGTTACTACCCTGAGGAGCATCTGGAAAAAAAAAAGACCTTGTTTTTGTTTTACAGGCAAGAGGATTTCATGCACAGTTGAATAAACACCCTTCTAAAGCACAGCCTTCTCTGCCTCGATCCAGTCAAAATTTAGATTTTGTGGTTCTTGAAAAATCTTTCAAAATGTATTTGTGATGAGACAAATTACAGGATAAAGAGAACCCATTGTTTCTATGCTGGGAGTTTCTGAAAGGCGATTCTGCTTTGACCTGGATTCTCAGTAGCTTATGTAATCGGTCAATAGATTTAGTCAGCTCATCTGTTTCATTTGCAGCAGTTTTGACAAATAATGTAATATATCCTAATACACACAGAGCATATTTAAAGACCTACTGGTAGCTATAAAAAATTGAAGCTTGCATGCCTGCCCAATAAAAAACCCCAATTCCTTCCCACCTCCTAACTCCAACAAGAGTTCTCTATAAAGTTATTTAAAATTGACGTGCGACAAATAGGCAATGTTTAGCTCCGGGTCTAAATAATTTAGAGTGGAGCTGGGAATATACAGAGACCAGGGAGCAGATTTGGTTAGACTTCAGCCAAGTCTTACACTGCTTTCATGACATATTTGGATCTAAATGACAGAAACACAGGTGGGACAGACTAATATTACTTCTCTTGACATTTTTGACCAGTGCAGCCTCCTGAGATAGCTGCCATTTGTTTCAGCTGTCCAAATCTCATTACTGGATGTGCAGCCCATTGTCATTTGCAGCTGACAGCGGAGCAGGCTGGATACGATTTGGAATCCAGACCAGAGCTGAAAACACCTGAATTTCTCTTATTTTCTCAGAGCCTGTTGTACGCTTGAAAATTCCAGGTTGATAGTTAGTCTTTGGATTTTAAATGTAATCTGTATGCTTCTCATGGTCGGCACATTTAGGCTGTCAGCCAAAGCTCAACCAGAGTTCTGCTATTACATTTTCTCAGCTAAAATCCAGCGCCCCTAAATAACTGATAAGGAGTCACACTTCCGAATGATTTATACGGGGAGGCACTTCAAGGAAGGTTTTTCATTTCACATGCTGTCACTGCTCGGGACTGGGAGCGTGCAAGACATTGTTCTCAGCTTTTCTTGAACATGCAGCCTCCGGTTAGGAGCCTGTACTGACACCCGCAGATAGAAGCGGGTTTCCTGTGCGTGGTGATGAGTTGTTCAAAGCGCTCACACCACAAGTTCCTCCTGCCAGGAGGATCCTTTCTTTCTTCCTCTCTCAGCTGTTGTCCTGGTGCGCGCAAAGCCACACTTCATTATTCATGAGGCGCATTTTCTCCCCCAAACCAGGGGATTTGGAGCACTACTGACCTCTGACCTTTCCAAATAGCAGGGACGAATAATTCATAAGGGGTGAAAATGGAAGCAGGACCAGCCACCTGAGGCCTAGGCAGGATTACTGTCCAGGGGGGAATTTCCCTCCTCTTCTGGGAATCTCACTTACAAGTGGTTACTCCACACCCGCAGCCTAATTCAGCTTATGCTCCATCACAGGCCCGCGGAACTACTTACATCTTCAATAAAAATCTGTTTTGCCAGCATGATGGGGCGTTCTGCATGACGGGCAGACACTATCACCTTTCAGATGGAGGTCTTACATTCGCTGAGTGATACTCGGCATGCAACAAAAAGCATACAACCAGCAAATTTGGCTGCAAGCAGAATGAAGACCCCAGCATTGCCCTTTTGTCAATAAATGCTTTGTATCCTGACTATTGTGGTCCTCCAGTCACTATTTCATCCAGCTGAGGTGGTCTGAAGTTGATCCTTCTATCTTTGAGCATCCCTAGGTTGGCAGTCAATTAAGGTATTTTTTTAGACTCTCAAAATAGCATCTTGGCTTTTTGGAACCAGCTGGGTTGGTTCTGCTTACAGAACAACGAACACATTATCAAAGGCAAGCAGTCCACAATTATTGAATTAATGACATGCAGAAGTACTTTCGAAGCATGGGAGTTCGTACTCTGGTCTGCATGTCAGTGCTCGAGATGCATAAATCCGTGCCCTCCTGGAGAAGCAGGAGGCTTATTATAGTCTGACAACTCATAAAAACAAATAAAAACATGCCAGCTCTGCATGTGTCTGGTTTCAATTCACAAACGCTGACAAAAGCCACAGGAATATAGTACTATGCATGAACTCGCTTTTAAGGGGTGGAATATATTCCACATTTACTGAAACTTCTAAAATTTGCACTAGATTTTAAGTTCCTGCAGCCTTCAAAGTCTCTGTTTCCTCTCAAGACAGCAGAGAGCAAGCAGGTGCTCCAGATGGAGGTCTGCAGGGGAAATGGATGTCAGTATTAGGAACAGGGTTTCACCAGGCATGGGTAAGTTGCCTGAGGTAGGGTAGTGGATGCTGTGCAGGAACTTCTGTGATTGAATTCTCCTTGCTCAAAGAATAGGCTGTAGGAAAAAAAAAAAAAAAAGTGTGTTGGACTTTTAAAAAAGGTAGAAACCCCCTGGGTTTCAGCTCAACACCGATCCTGGCTTGAACCAAAGAAGCTCATAGCTACTAAACTGAACAAAATTCCTTTATTTCTCTTTACGAGGAGATCCTTTTGAATAAGCAGTGATAAAGTGCCTGGAAATTTCAAGGACATGAGATAAAGACACACTAACACAAATTTAGATTCTGATGGTGAAAGGAAAGGCATAAATTTGCTAGGCAGTCAGCGCTGAAACTGTAAATTTGATGTTTCCCCCTGTAAAAATACACTTTGGCTGAATTTGCTGCTGCAAACCAGCAGGGGCATGAGATGGTTACAGAGAGGACCACTCGAGGGCTGTGAGGACGATTTGCTGGGCAGACAGGGGAGGAAAGAGAAGGTGAGACATCTTCTTGTGGCTGAGCTCATGGGTCAGTTTGGCAGCTGAAAAGCATTTGCCAAGTGCATTTCAGAACAAAAACAACCCGAAGACAGGACTCTTGCTGCCCTGAACACCTCGGTGTGACACCTCAGGTGTCCCCTGGTTGTGGTATTTTGGCTGGCGTTCAGACACACTTGAATAAAACGAAAGTGCTGAGCTGATCTTCTGTCTGAGGCTGTAGCAGCGTTAATTGTTTCAGAGCCATGTCAGGTCTCAGTAGATGGCAGAGAAGGAGCTGAATTTACGACATTTTGATTTTAAATGTATATATAATTACAGGCTTAATAGACACATAAATATAGCTGCACAATTTCAGTGCTCGTTTTGTGAGAGGCAAAGTCTGGACTCTTTGCAGACCTGTCTAAGAAGGTTAAAAGCAGGTGAATTCATGTTGGTAGCTCGTGTGATTTTACTGCAAGTCTTAGAGCAGCGAGACATTTTTCTGAAGGCTGCTCCTACGGTCAGGAGAATATAATGAGAATGTCAGCTCCACTTTTTTTTTTTTTTTTTCCTAATAGATCTATATTCATAGCAAAGTTTGAAAATTTAAATTTTTAAATCCCTCAGACCAGACAGAAAATAGTAAGACGCCTAAACGCAGACATACTTATTCATACATGCAAATGCCACTCTTGAGGTGGCTGGGTCCTTTGGGCTGCAATAATGCATTTTGACAGAGGGAAACATCTTTTCACCGAGGCTGATCCCTCTCACCAAGGCTCTTCTTCCCCTGCCTGGATTCTGGCTGTGACTGTTTCGGCCAGCAGTGATTGAGGCACCTCCCCAGCTGCCTTGCCTGCAAGCCTGGGGCAGAAGATCCCCAGACCGGAGCCACAGCACTGTCCCCCTGTCCGTCTGTCACCACTGGAGGGGCTTCACTGTCTCCCAGCCCTAGCTGAGCTTTGCACAGCGACACAGATGTCTGCGGTGAAGGACCCAACCAACCTTCCTTTGGGTTGGGTTTCAAAACATCTAATGGGGAACACGGGCCCCTTCTTGTCCCCTACCACTTGTGCTCAAACACTACAGAGACCTGTGAAATGAATGTGCTTTTTTTTCACAGCTGTTGTTCTGCCAAAGCAGGGGAGAGTAATTAAGGCACTTGCTGCTTTTCCGTCTAATTTTTGTGGTATGCTAGCTTAGACCGAGTCTTCACATGACTCTGGCACAGGGTGTGCACGCTTTTCTCCTCGGCTAGTACAAGAACAGAAAAGCCACAGGCTGTCACATCTCTGCAAAGTCCAAATGTGTCACTTCAAGTGCCAAAAACCTGGGTGTCATTTACTTGACGAGCCTGGGACCCTCGCTCACATCTAGAGCTCGCGCTGCGCCGCAGATGTCCCAAGATGTACATCTTGGCACGCGTGCTGCTTCATGCGGGGCCATATCCTCACCTTCACACTCCTGCTGAGGGCTGAGAGGAGGCGAAGACCCCCACAGCAGCCCCGTGGCACATTGTTTTGGCTGCCCTGTGGGCAGACCGTGTTGTGTTTGGGTTGTCTGTGCATTAGCAAGCAGTGCAGAACGAGAGGGGCTGTTCTGTAGAGGGAAGCTGAGGGAACTGAGGACCTGATGCCCCTAGGAAATGCATTTTAGGGCTTTTCACTTCAGGTCTGCTCCAAGTGCACCGCAAAGCACGGGTGGGTGCTTCGCTTCAGATGTGCACGCCTGGTCCTGATAGTGCAACTGAACCCTGTGTTTTTTCAGGTACTTTTGTTTTAGAAGGAGCTAATCTGCACACACCATGCATAGAAGACTCTGCAGGAAGGCCAAGGCAGAAGAGGTTTGGGATTAACATTATTTTCCACTTTCTTCTGTGCCTTCAAACTGCAAATTACCACTTGCATTTGTTGTCTGCAGAAACAGCAGGTGTTTGCATGGGATTTCAGCATGTCCCTGGTGGGCTTTTCTCCTGCTTTTGCTTCTCCCTTGGCAGCAGTGGTCCAGAAATCCCTTGAAATACCAGATCTGCAGGTATTCTCGAGGGGGGAAGGAGGGAATGGCCTGCACAGCCAGCACACGTGCTTGTTTGAAACCTTGATGAGTGTTTCTGAACAGCAGCTACTAGCCAGGTACCAGCTACTTGCCAAACTGCAACACACTTGTTTGTCTTCCAGTGACCTATAGGGAAATATTTACCCTACCATTGTTTTTTGTCCCTGATGCGTACCAAGCACGTGAATTTCATACCGGTAGCGTTACCCTGTTGGGAGCAAATACAGTCTGGAGTAAGGATAACGGGATCACTCAAGATTATCTCTTTCTATAACAGAAAGTGATGAAATATAAGCTGCAATACTTTGCAGTTCAAACAAACTGTATGATCGCTTAAAAAAATGTATTCATTATTTTAAGTCAATGGTTTATTTCCAGAGAAGAGGAAGAAAGCTGGTAAAAGGGATGGAGGGCATGTCCTGGCAGGAGGGGCTGAGGACACCTGGGCTGTTCAGTCTGGAGAAGAGGAGGTTGAGAGGCGACCCCATTGCTCTCTGCAAGTCCTGAGGTGGGGAAGCACAGAGAGAGGTGTTGGTCTTTGCTCCCTGGTCACCGATGTCAGGGTGAGAGGGAATGGCTCAAAGCTGTGCCAAGGCAGATTCAGACTGGGCATTAGGAAAAAATTGTTTACTATGAAGGTGGTCAAACACTGAAACAGGCTTCCTGGAGAGGTGGTTGATTCCCTGTGCCTGTCAGTGTTCAACAGGCATTTGGACAATGCCCTCATTAATATGCTTTACCTTTTGGTTAGCCCTGAAGTGGTTGGACTTGACAATCTTTAGAGGTCCCTTCCAGCTGAACTGTTCTGTTCTGTTCTAAATCAAACCTAAAATTATCTGGCCTTATTCTCCAGCTCGACACACCTGCCCACTCATTAACACATGGTTGGGAAACACCGAGGCAAAGCCCTGCCAGGTGAAAATGACAGCACTTTGCTCAAGCACAGGTCCCCTTGGAAGAGGCCATGCCCCCAGCCTTACCTGGGCGGGCGCGCTGGAGGAGAGGTGGGCCAGGTCCCCGATCCTGGCGGCCGCCCGCGGGTCGCTGGAGCTGATGAGGACAGGGGCGCTGATCTCCATGGAGTGCCGGTTGCTGGCAGCCTGGGAGGACTTGTGGGTCATGCTGAGGGCGGTGAAGGAGTGCCGCTTCTTGGCGTTCTTCTTGCCCTCCACCTGCCGTGGGGCCGACACCACTGCCCCCGCACCGCTCGGGGTGGGACATGGGCCCAGACCCACCGCCGCGGCCGGGTCTGGCGGCACCTCGCAGCCAGCAGCAGCTGCTGAGCACGTCTTGTCCATCTCGATGAGCTGCTTGGCGGAGTCGTTGAGCTGAGTGCCCGGGAAAAGGGACAGAGGAGGGGGAGAAAGAAAAGGAAGAAGAGGAAGAGAAGGAAGAAAGGAGAAGGAGAAGGAGAAGGAGAAGGAGAAGGAGAAGGAGAAGGA